>NC_142354.1:24522407-24682671 GCF_059441175.1 Urocampus carinirostris
ATAATTAAGATAATTGTGTATAGTACTTAAATGCAATAAAAACTTTATGTTGGGATTCCAGTTAATGATCAATTTCAAGAGGATATAAATCGTAAATTAAATTTTCTGGTAAATTTACTGTAAAAAATATTATTCATCTGTTTATAATCAATTCCAGATTACATAAAGGGAACATGAAAATGGATGAATTTACTTTATATACAGCATCAGTACAGTTTATCACAACCACTAAGTGAAATGAAATGATCTGCATTTATATAGCGCTTTTCAAGTCAATGACTTCCCAAAGCGCTTTACATTGTGCTTCACATTTCCCAATAGCGGCCATGATCTGTGCAGCCATGTAAGGCGCTAACCTGCTAATTGGGGGTATTGGGGGTTCAGTGGACACTTCGGCATGTAACACGAACAAGCCGGGATTCGAACTGGGATCCCTTAATCCTAAAACGATCGCTCAACCTCCTGAGCTACTGCCGCCCCAAGAAATGCATAAGAAATGCCCAAAGAGTAATTTTCCTTTTACAAAATACGACTTAACTAGTTTAGTAATCTTTTAGGACCGATTTTACCAGCTCACTTGGTGACTTTCTTAAAATCAGACTTCAGTGCTTGCATTCACTATGCAAAGTTAGAGGAAATACGGCAGAGGTTCTACTAATAGGCATATATTTGTTTACTCGGCAGTGTATAATTTTTTTAATCATCTCACTGTTTACAAAAATAAATAAAAAGACAGTGTCCATGCAATATCACTATTTGCCTAAAGATAAATCAGTTCAGCTCCAAATTAGTGACACAATTTCTAAGAACAATTTCTAAAACCACAACAAGTCGACTCGGGTTAACATGTATTTCAAGTCCAAGACCCCAGCATGACCTGCATTAGGGACTAGAGAAGAAAACCAGATTTTGTGTATCACCTCAACTGAAAAAAAAAACTTCTCCACTTTTCAATAAAGCTTGTTCCCCTATTTTTCCTGAACAGTATTTGACTACATTTAAGACTTGCAAAACAAAGCAGGTGGCAAACACTTTAATAATAAGTGTTTGGGTTAACCCTCCCAATCTGCTTTGTGGTTGAAACACAAGACCTGATTGTGTTTTCTGCTAGCATGTGATCTTCAAAGTGATGTAATCGTGATGTGAGATCTAATTTGGTGGCAAATGAAAAACAGTCCATGTACTAACCTAACAAGCACGGGACACGTTTGTGTGCATTCAAAACAAGATCGTTGCCAGGTGTTGTTTTTCCAGACTGGTACATTATTGTGCAATTTCACGTCGTGTATTACTGAGCGAGTAGCGTGTATCGACGTGAACTCTTGTGAGTCACATCTCAGAAGAAAACTAACGTGCACAAAAACACGATCCTGGCAACAGAATCGCGACAGGTTTACTCTTTAAAACGATTATTGATATTTTTGAACGGAGAGCCCTTGTACTTAGCATCCAAGAATATACGACTTTCTTATTCGAGTGGGGCCCAAGAGCGGCCTTGTTTTTGACGGACAGTCTCCCCGTTCGGACCGGTCCCAGCACAGTAATCAAATATAATAACGGCACATTTTAGAAACGCAAAATAGTAACACTTACTTTTCGTCTGTAACGCAGGATTTGTTTTCTTGCCGGTTAAGATGTGCTAGCTGGCTAACAAGCTAGCTGACGACGTCTGACAGTTAACTCAGGCGGAACGTTAGCTAGCTAGCTCACCGGCACCTAAATCTTCGCCTAACTCGATGCGTTGCAGTAACAGAGTTAACTTTTTAGGCAAAGAAAAACAAAATATATCGTTAAACGGACCAGTAACTATCAGACACTTGGTAAATTTGGCACTTTGTCAGAAGGCGAGCTAAGTTAAGTGCGCCCCGATTCTCCTGTTGGCTTTCTCTTCCCCTTTCACTTCCTCCTCCGAGACTCCGCCTACTATTCTACATACGTCATAGCTGGTGAAGATTTTCATCCTCAAACTTTTCTTGTGTAGTGTCAAGTCATGTTTATGTGTAAAGCCCTTACAAAGAGTCTCAAAGGGAAGCACAGATCAAAGACTATTGCAAACTATTTTTACAGACCATTATGACACCATCCCTCATCTTCAGATTCAGATTCAGATTCAGATCTACTTTATTGTCATTCTAGTACACGTGTATACAGAACGAAATGTCGATGGATCTGACTCCCACAGTTTCCCTCAGTGTCCTTCAGTGTACAGATATAAATAAAGCTGTATTGTGTTATTTACCATAGTGCCGATAGTGCAAGAAGAGACGCTAACCAGATGTGCAAGATGGGCAGTCAGGTTAACAAGTCAGGTACACAGTACCATTATATTGTAAACAATAACACTGTAAGTAATAACACTGTAAGTAACAATAGTGCAGAGATCAAATGTGCAAGGAGTGGCAAGCTATAAAAAAAACTGCCACTAGTGCAAAAGTCAAATTAGCAGCCGTTTAGATTTAAGTTAACTATATGTTAGATTGACCATTTAACAGTCTAATGGCCAGGGGGACTAGACTATTGCGGAGCCTGGTGGTCCTGCACCGCACACTGCAGTACCTCTTCCCAGAGGCTAGCAGAGTGAATAGTCCATGATGGGGGTGAGAGGGGTCCCCGGTAATGTTCTTAGCATGGGATAAGCAGCGCTTCTGGCCAACCTGGCTAAAACCTAGATGAGGACAAATAATACACAAGTGCGAGAAATTTCAGTTAAAACAATTCATAGGGTTTACCTCTCCTAAGTGCACATGATGCCAATCATGAATATAAGATTGTGTACTCCAGAATTGTGTACTGATCTTTGATTTTTGCATTCCGGAGATGGAATAAGAGCTTGCTCTGTCCACTCCACGCATCGGCCCGGTATTGCAGTACCTCCGGGAACGGTGCTTTCGCAATGATCGCAGCAAGGCTTTAGGGCTAGGACCTTAGCTTGGCCTTTTGGCTGAGAGTAGGTGTCCCGGCTCCTAGGCTTTGTAGCGTATTATGAACTGACCGATAACGGATAATGGATAATGAATAACGAAGATAGAACAATAACCCTTAAAAACCCCCCACATTGCTAAAAAGTTTGATAAATATGTTGATGTTAAATGTACATTTTTTTCTGCTGAGTCTGAAAATGCAACATATTTATTTTTGCACTGCCCCTTGGTGAAAATTTTCTGGTCTGTATTGACAATGTCTGTGTATTGTTTGTTAATGCTACAACTGTGCCGCACACGCGCCAACCACCGTGCCGCCGTGCTGCCCGACTATTTTTGGTCACGGTACCAGAGACAAATGTTAGAGAATGGAGAAGCAGAAAGCTTGTCTTGGTAGATATAGATAAATGCGAAATAGGATATTGTGCTTGGAATATATGACTCTGATATCTGCACCGCTTATCCTCAGTAGGGTCGCGGGGTGCTGAAGCCCATCCCAGCCATCTCCCAGCCAATGGCAGGGCACACAGGGACAGACGACTCACTCGCTCAGTCACACCTAGGGACAATTTGGAGCGGCCAATTCACCTGAAATGCATGTCTTTGGAATGTGGGAGGAAACCGGAGTACCTGGAGGAAACCCACGCAAGCACGGGGAAAACATACAAACGCCGCACAGTAAAGCCGGTAGCTGGATTTGAACCCACACAGGAGGTTCCCACGACCTCAGAACTGTGCCGCACACGCGCTAACCACTGCGCTGCAAAACTTAATATTACTTATAATAAAAATATCTATATTTGAGGCCAAAAAATGGCTTATTGAATGATTGGTTCCATTTGTTTCAACTTTGTGTGTTTTGTTTGAAATTCTAAACAGAGGTGTTTTAAATATAACAAAGAATTTTGTACATTGCTTTTGTTTTAAATTTGTCTGTTTATTTATTTGATGTTTTGTATGATTTTGGAGTCGTTAAAAAAATGAGACTAGTTATTTTATTTTTTTGAATGAAGTTTTGTAGGTTGTGAAACAAAATTACATATTTTCGCTTGAGTTTTTTTTTAACAAATTGACTCAATTCATTTTTGGATGCATCAAGACAAAAACTGGTAAAATATTTGTGGTTGTTTTAAACATAATGACCCAATTTTGGCCAACTTTTGCAGGCGCAGATAAACAACCCCAAATAGGTTGCCCCTCCTTGTTTTTTGTTATTGTTCTTCCAACGAAGGCCACCAAAATCTGTTCAATTTGTTTAAAGTAGCATTGAAAATGAACAAAATTGGTTCATAAAATCCTCTCCAACTCAACTAAAATTGCTTCATTTTCAAAAAACATTGAGTCACCTTATTTGTTTTGTTCAATGCAACCCTATTCTTGGGGTTGTTTTCTTAAAAAACGTTAACCTTGCTTAAAATAAATGAAATGACTGAATGTGTTTACATTTGTGTGCTTAAGATATTGAGTTGTACTGTTTAAAACAAACCCCTTTAGGAAAATATCCTTAAAACATCGCCAACAATTGTTTTGAGTTATATAAATAAATGTTTAAAAACTGGGTAATTTGGTTTAGAACATCCCAAAATGATTGGCTAGATTTCAAAACAAGGGATAAAGTTGCATATAGTTCATGCAAGTGGTGTATTTTTTCGGACCCAAAAAGGTTATTGTGGACCTTAGTGTTCTTAGAAAGCCCTTTGGTGCAGTATACTATTTAGGTTACATTTTAAATCTACACAAATCTAAGGTAGGTACAAGAGGTAGAAACCTGGACAAAATAATTCATAGTAAAAATCTAATTTCTTTCGTATCTGAAATCTGAAATTGTAAGACCCATTAAAACAATCATAAAAATATCCGGTTTAAAGTGAAACAGCTCTTAGTGCTACTTATGTGAAAAGTAGTTTGGCAAAAATGTCTGCCCCCTAGTGGCTCAAGAGCATACTGGTTAATTGTACTGATGATTAACTGCAATTGATTAGTCTAATATTGGCAAACATAATCTTCTTGTCGATCTAATGTCAAATATGGCTGTGTTATACCTTTGGACTTTTACAAGAATAGAAATGACAGATAATGAACTCAAAGGGAGCAGTAAATCATGGAAGAACGCATCATCCCCATCTCAACAATGACATTTCCGTTAAATTATGTTGTACATATCAGATGATACCCATCAGGTTTTTTCCTTTTCTAATTGCATGCTGATTTTTTTTTTATCAACCCGCCACCTTTTCATTTCGTTGCCGTTTTTCTGCGATGTCGTTAGATATTAATCAGTCGGGCTATCATCTCTTCTTATCCTTTCAGTATCCATCAGTCTTGTTGACAAGGGGAGGAAAAGTGTCTTGCAGACGTGTCACCACAGTATCCTGGCACGGTGTCTGGAGTGGGGTGATAGCGATAATATTGCGATCTGCGAGGGGTACCTGCACGCTTACTTACCCCAGAAGCCGGAAGCCCAAGCTGGGTAGCGGTTAGCTTGCACATCCCTCTGAGAAGCTCTCAGCTCTCTTAAGGGAAGTTAACCCCTCACCACACCATGCCTTGTGTCATTCATTAATACCTCCGCAACCGAAACAGATATCAGGGTGAAAACAGAGACTTTCCGGATCTTCGTACTACTTTGTGGCCTACTGATAACGTAACTGACTGTGACCTCTGTTCCTACTGGAACAGAAATTTGCTAAGGTTACTGTGAGTGTCACTTCAAGAATATGTTTCTTTCTTCTGTTATTCTGGAGGGAAAGTGTACTTATGTAAGCATTCACAATCATTCCCTTTAAAAAAAAATAAATCCATCCTTTTAGATTAATGATACAGCAGATATTTTATCAGATTCTACAAAACTTCCACAAGTTGATTCACCTTTTTTACTACTAAATCACATCTTAGTCTGAAATAAAGGGCAATACATGCAGCGATAGCCTTTTCAAATCAAAACCCACAACAATAGTTTGTCCTGGCTCAGGCTTTACAAAGACTCCAAAAGAAAGTCTGGCAAAGAGCAACGAGACCAATAATCCAATTAAGGATCTAAATAAAAAATAAAATTAAAAAATCAGGGTACATGTATGAAAACAGACCTTGTGCAGCTCTTCCCATCAGATCTCTGAAGGCCCAACTGGCGCCCTTCTTAGTTACAATGGCATGGGAGAAAAGAAGCCAATCGAACAGCAGATGGCACTGTTGCACAAAATAACAACTCGAGCATTTTACTGCATCAGTCATGCACTTATTACAAATACAAAGGCAAAAATGTTACTGTTAGAAAGGCAAAAATGTTACTGTTAGAAAAAGAAGATTAAATAAATATAAAAAGCCTAGCAAATGAGTAAAAAAAGGGAGAAGGAAAACAATCCAAGACTGCTATTATTTGAAAACATTCTTACATGGCTACAAATTGGTGATTTATCTTTTGGGCCTGATTTCTCCAAATACGTCATTAAAAATCAAACCTTTAAGAATTCCACATTGCAGGGCTAAAAAGAAAATACATGAAAAGTTACTACCCAGTCTACGGGAAATGTTGGCTTGTTTTAACTGTAATGCATCTATCTTTTGAAATAATTTGAAAAATAAAAACATTTCTAGTCAAAATAAGCATACATTTCTCATAGAGCAGATGGTAGATCGTTTTGCACATTTTAAATGAGTTTTTGAATGTTGTTAAAGTTTTTGTTAAGATAAACAAAATGATTAAACCATCTTGTAGCTAAGATAATTCTGCTTATTTAAAAGATGATTTTTCTTGTGTTTTTTTAGAAAAAGATGAAATATCTTGAAATTAAAAAGGTTGTACTTCATATGAGCCAATTGAGGTGAAAAATTGTTTTTGCAGACTTAATACAAATGCAATTTATCATATATCATTAAAATATTGTTATTTGACCTTTTACGTGCACTGAATGGAGAAGCTTTCCAATTACGTTATACTTATATAATGACAATAAAGGCCATTCAGCTTAAGAAAAAGTAATAAAACAATCTTGTTCCATGGTCAGATAATTTAGCTCGTATTAGTATATTTTAACTTGTTTTTTTAAGTAAAATTAGACAAATTTTAATTAAAAAAATATATACATGACAAAAAGCTTTTTTCCCTTTTAAAATGTTTTTCTTGTTTTGTCCAAAAAAAAAATCCTTGAAATAACTGATTGCAATTTCTGTTTGAAACACTGGGGGCACCATACTTAAGGTCAAAGGTCAAAAAAGCACCACGTCTACAAAGAGAACTTTGAAATACATTAAAAGACAAAACTTGCACTAGACATCCCTATGAAATCAGTTTAAATCATGGTGTACTAGATTTGAAACAAAAACAATGAGATCAGACTTTCTGTTCTGCGGTGGGCCACAAGAGTAAAAGATGTCAAAAGAATGTCAACTCCAAATTTTTCGCTTTGTCTTCCCAGTATAATGCTTTATCATTCAGCCTACATTAGTAACCTACCCTACATATCCTAATCACAACACATTAATTTAAATACAATGGGGAAAAAGATGTTAGTGTTTTGCATTTAATTGTTTTAACTGGTTTATCTTGACAGTTGTGTGAATGCAGCTTTACACCTGAACCAACTCACCACGCTATACATACTCAACCCTGCCCTCGAGTTGCTGTTGAGAGCATTTGGTTGGCATTTATTTGAAAACTAAATCATACCATTTGATAGAAATGACCTTGAGACTGTTTTTTTCTGACATACATAATATAAATTTATGGTAAATTGGATTTAATCATCCAACGGTGGGAGCCAGCCTGCAGGCCATATGTTTAACATGGCTGATTTATATGGTTTTAGGGTCTGACTGGTTCTAATGTGTCCTCTTAAAGGTTAGCAGGGCGAGGCTAAGGGACAGGAAGCGGGAGCAGGCCATGTTTCAAAAAGGTGCGTGAGTGGAAAAGGCCGTTAGAGGCCTCGCTCTCCCCTGACCACAGTGTAAGGCGAAAACGTACCTGTTGACTTGAGACCAGCAAGGCAACACAGCAAGCAAGGCAGCATTCCGTTTGAAACCGGAATTAAACTGCACAACTGTATCCTGATGTGGTGAAGGCTTGGGTGACTGGGGGGTGTAGGTGGGGTGAGAAGGGAGAGTACAGATGGTACCGCATTGCAGGCCTCGCTCCGCCTCATTTCAAATCTATAGTTGCACAGGGAGGCGAAAGATGGGGGTTAGAAGGTTGAATTTGTCAATTCTGAAATAAATTAATATGTATTATATATTTTTTTCTTACTTATATTGATTTATCAATTCAGGAGACGCATGCGTTTGTGTGATGCTTGACTCAACACCTGAACAATTTGCAAAGAATATCTGTATTCATACTGACTCTTACCTTCAAGGATTAGAAATTTTGATTGGTAAAAGAATGTACCACACTAAGGCCATTTCACACACATTTTGAAATCACTGGTCATAAATAACCTAAATTGGGTGAATAATTGATCGATCCAGTATTTGGCTAAATTCAAAACGTACATTCTTGGTTGTTTTGAAAAAAACTTACTTATTTTTTTGGGCTTGCTTAAACAAAATGATTTTGGGGATTATAATGACCAATACGAGAGTTTTTCACGTTTCTAGGAAATATCAGGTGATTTTCGAGGGGTTAAAATGAATCCGTGAATGTGAAAACTAAATGACCAATTTTTAGGGGTATATTTTGCACGAGTCAACACCTTGAGGATTCTTTAAACAAATATGAGACTGATTTAGAGGGATTGTTTTGAACATCTTGACACAATGTTTTCAATAGATTGATTGAAAATAAAATGGGGGAGTTATTTCAAAATAATTCAATTCACTTTGTTGACAGGGCAGCACGGCGGCGCAGTGGTTAGCGCTTGTGCGGCACCGTTCATGTCATGGGAACCTGTCGTGGGTTCAAATCCAGCTCCAGACTTCCTGTGCGGAGTTTGTATGTTCTCCCCGTGCTTGCGTGGGTTTCCTCCGGGCACTCCGGTTTCCTCCCACATTCCAAAAACATGCATTTCAGGTGAATTGGCCGGTCCAAATTGTCCCTAGGTGTGAATGAGCGAATGAGTTGTCTGTCCCTGTGTGCCCTGCGATTGGCTGGCAACCAGTTCAGGGTGTCCCCTGCCCACTGCCCGGAGATGGCTGGGATGGGCTCCAGCCCCCCCGCGACCCTAATGAGGAAAAAGCGGTATGGCTAATGAGATGAGATGAGACTTTGTTGACATAAACAAACTACAATTTGTCTTTTTAAAGAAAAAAACAAGTTTTGTTCGTTACAAACCAAATTATTATTTTGGGCTTTTTTTTCCATTTTTGCAATTTGCAATGACTAATAATTAACTAATAATTGAGGGGGTTGTTTATTATAGAACGCTAACATTCTTTGTTAAACACTACCCAATTTGTGTATTTTGATAGGGGATATTTGTTTTTGTAAAAAAAAAAAAAAAAAAAAAAAAAACAGGAAATTGGGTACAATTTTTCAAAGTTACAGGATTGGGATTTGAGTTGTATTTTTCAATGGCTCAATGCAATCTAGGCCAAGTTAAGAATGCTACACTAATCGAAAACTGGTGGAAACAGTAGAATCCCCACACAAAGAAAACCCCCAGCAAGGGAATAATTCCCGGTGGACACAAAAGAGCAGGGGTCGGGAACCTATTGCCCGTGGGCCATATAAGGCTTTTTACATGAATACATATGGCTGGGAGACAAAATTCAGTCCATGCAATTTTCTCTATGTTTTTTCATCTTTCATGTGAGCATAGCCAATGGTAGTGCATGCAATGCTAAAAAACACTGATATCTTCTATGGTACGGTCAAGAATATATGGGCACATTTTTAACTACAGTTTACAGTTAAAGTTTCAGACAAACAGACCCTGTTTTGGCTGTAGATTGCTAAGAAATTATTTTTATGGAAATGTATTAAATAATCCATGTTCACAGAAGAGACACTTAATGACAGATACCCACTGCCAACACCCCAAAACGCCAGGAAAGCACTTGAAGCAATTTGATTGGGCAGAGCTATGCACAGAGTGCAAGCACTCCCTTCTGTCTCTTGCCCAGTGCTCTCCGCGACGAAGGTAAGTGTGTTGGTATCATCATTGGCAGAATTTGGTCATTTCTTTATAAAATAACTTTGCTCGCATCTTAAATCCATTGTTTAAAGTAATTGCGGGAGAGATAGGCAGCACGGCGGCTGAATGGTTGGCGCGCTGAGGCACAGTTCTGAGGTCATGAGATTAAACCTTCCTGTGTGGAGTTTGCATGTTCATCCCGTGCTTGCGTGGGTTTCCTCCGGGCACTCCGGTTTCCTCCCACATTCCAAAAACATGCATGTCAGGTTAATTGGCTGGTTGGAATGGGCTCTAGCACCCCCGCAACCCTATTGAGGATAAGTGGTGCAGATAATGGATGGATGGATGCAGAAGGGATACAAATTTGAAGTGGTATACTTATATGGGACACAGGCATTACTATTATTTGCATAGATCTTATCAAATCATCTTACAGTTTATTTGTCTAGCCCTTAATCACAAGGAGTCTCAAAGGGCTGCACAGACCACAGATTATTGCAAACTACAGACTATTATTACACAATCCCCAAATCTAAAAGCTACACAAGAGCAATAAAAAATGTGCTAAAGAATAAGCTTTTATCTGGGGAGCGGAATGAGCAGTTTTGTTAAATTTTGTTTGAATTTTGTCTTAAAATATATGGAGTGGCTCTCCCCCCTACAGAAAGAAAATGAAAATGTTTTGCTTTTATGGCTCTTTGAGTCAAAAAGGTTCCCGACCCCAGCGATAGAGGAGAAATCAGACACAGCTCACTATAATCCGCAAAAGATGTCAGAAATGATGAAACACATCGATAAATGTGTGTTTATCTGTGCGTAAAACTCACCACAATTCTGGTGACGCATCACAAGTGTTCCCATTGTAGATTTCGGGAGGTTGATTTAGGGCAGACATTTTGAGCTTCGGGATAAGAGTCCTCTAAAATGAAAATGAAAAAATATACACCAGATAATAAATGTTGGCTCATGACCCCTTTTGTCTTTGAAGAAATGTAAGCAATATTTTTCATGAGGAATTCTTCAAGTTGGAGGGTTTACAGCATCAGGAGTTTGGGAACTGGGGAGGGAAAGAGATAACAAAGGTAGAGAGAGACAGAAAATGTTGAAAGTGGCACCGGTGTGAGACAAGCAGGGAGGATTGCCTCGGAGAATGAGCTTAAGCAAAGCGGCAGACGTTGCAGCAAAGAGGAGGGAAATCGGGATTTCGAGACGGAGGATCACTGTCAAATTTGACACGCAGCAGCTCGAGAAAAAAAGAAGTGAGTGTGTGTATGTGCCGCAAGCAGATTTCATTGTTTATGTGATGGCTTTTAGTCTACCTTTGTAAACTTATGTTAAAAAAAGATGTATTTACATAATTCAATATTATATTCACCTTTTTTGTTAGTATTGTGCTCAACCGGTGTGGACCAGCCTCTGATGGACCTCACCTGAACTAAACTGCATTCAAAAGACGCTGAGAATGTCTTGTTTGGGAAGATTGCAGAAACTCCCAGTGTTCGACACTTAACGCAACAAACGCGTAGCCTAGCAGTTTTCCTAGGTTACTTTGGATTTTTTTGCACATACTCATTTATTGTACCTTCTCGACTTTATATACATTTTTTTTAATAGAAACAAATATGGGTTTGACATGCTATGTAGATCTATTTGAAATGCTGTTGAATCTGATGAGAAATGTTTATTATGGTTGCAACAGAGAATCATGTAATTGGTTTGATTTTTCTCTATTTTTTTGATTAGTTTTTTCTGTTTTAAATATTGAACAGCACCAAAAGAGATTGCATAGGATCCCAGTTTCCCCCTAAGATTCGATCTGCAACCTCGGGGGAACTGTTTACGCTTAAAACACACTTCTATTTTATAGCATATGAATGACCTATATCTGATGTTGAGAATATCTGTATATTATTTGTTATTGCGACATCCATTGCAGCCGGGTCATCTTGAAAGGGGGATTACCTCATGTGCGGTCCCTTCTCAAGGTTTCTTCATTTTCCTCATGTTGAGGTTTTTGAGTTTTTCCTTGCCCTCATGTAGGTTTTAGATCAGGGGATGGTGTAATAATAGTCTGTGGTTTGCAATAAACTGTGCAGCCCTTTGAGATTCCTTGAGATTAAGGGCTATACAAATAAACGTGACTTAACATGACTTGACTTGACTATTATTCCTCACTGTTGTTTGTTAGTTTGACTTTCATGCACTCAGTACATCATTGTCACTATTGGCCCATAATGTTGCCATTATTTGACCCCTTACACCCTTTAAGATGGCTCTGCTTTTTGTAACGTAGGAAATTCAATAAATAGAAAGGGCTCAAGGGAGAACTTTTAGAACCGATTTGAAATCTTGCACTGTGAGGATTTTTGTACATTCCTCTCAATTACTTCTTGCAAGTGCAATTAATTGATTTATTCTCTTCTTATTTTGAATGTTTACTAAACTATAAACTTATCATTTTCATTCATCGGCAATCTGCTTAGGTCCTAAGTGTCTGGGTTGGCTACATTACCTAATAAGAACATACAGACCACCAATATCGTGATTAGAAAAACAGTTACTGTTAAATATACTTAAAAATTGTGGTAAACAAGAGTACTCCTCATCACATTCAATTCCACTGACTGTTAATTACGTCAAAGTAATATTTTTATGATACAGATATTTTTTCTTCTAAGCTACGAATTGTAGTTAAGTAGTTAACTCTTCAACTGCAATACAAATTCAAAACTTCCAATATTTTGAACATTTCATATCAAAATTAGAGTTCCCGTTCCAAGTCATTTTCAACATGACGTCACTTTCCACTTAAAGTGAAAAAGTCTGGATTTTATCAGGTATCAAGATCACAGTAAAATATAAAAACTTAACTCTTTCTGTTTTTCCCAATATTTCCCCGTAAAATTTGAAAATGACTCTAAACTGAAACTTTGACACTACACACACTGGTGCTTTTCTGACATTTTCAGACAGACAGAATCATTAAACAAGCCCTGGCACACGAAAACACACACAGTATCCCCACAGGAAACGAATTAGACAAAATAAAGGTGCAAAGTCTGAAATTGGTGAATAGACTTTGAGGTTGAGGGCGGCGGGCGAGAGAGCTGTTTTGAATTCTTCAACTCCCTGGACAGCGATGATTGACAGCTTGTTAGTGACAAGGTGTTGTAAACGCTTGAGTTTTGCTATTCTCTTGGCAGGATGTGAGGTATTAAACCTTTTGACCTGCAATTAGTCATTAGAGATCATTTTCAAGGCATCACACATAGAAGAAAAACTTAAAGATGAATTTGGGTTCGTAAATTGCATTGCCATCTGGGCTACAACAAATTGCTATTCTAATACCCGATTAATCCGACGATCATATTGTTGATTTGTCGGATAAACTAAATAGAGTTCTTTTCTTAAAATGAAATGTCAAAACATATATTTTTAACAGAACATTACTTCAAAAGAACTCAGCAGAAATGTTACATTACTAGTTTGTCCCAAGAAAATAAGCAAATGTGTCAATCACTATTCTCAAATGTAAAGCAATGAGGTCACCAGCATAGGGCTGAAACCTTCTAATTAAAGAAAAAAAATCACTTTACATGCTATCCAAAAAACAGCATGTTTATTCAAAAACAAACAAAAATAAACTTGGCATTTTCAAATGTTTGAATGGCCAATAAAAAAAAACCAACACATGGTTTTCATGAAAAACACTGATAGGTACCAAACTGTGACTTCTGAGGTTTAGTTGCATCATAGGTATAATGATTTGAAAACAAAAATGATCTGTTTTGTGTTGTGAAAGACTATGAAAACTAATCATATTTTCTGTTGGAAAGCCGAAATACAGAGAGGTTCAAATCAATTTGGTATGTAAACAATTTGTCGATTATAAAAGTAGTTGATGGTTATTTTGATAACGGACTAGTTGGTGCACCTCCATTTGTCAAAGGGACATTGTGTACTATATAGTGCCTCCTAGGGGTAAAAAAAATACATTCAATAAAAAAAGGAACCAATATCTATTTGGATAATACGCAAATATACATGAACTGTCATATAAATCTGCATTATTTTAAATACTTTTAGGTTTGAGAAATGTGTATTTTTTTTAATTCATCTGTATTCATTTGCCATATAACCTAAAGGGCATTAACATGATTGTCTGCCATTTTTTTGCTACAGGTACTCCCAAATAACCAAAAACCTTGTTTCAAGCTGGGCAAAAAATTAAAGGAAAATTGATGCGGATGGGCTCTATTTTGGATCTCTGTATGTTGTATTTTGTAGCATTTGTATTTTTGTTGCACAAATAATGCAGCAGCATTTAGTGTACATATATTATACAGTGTCCCTTTAACACGTTTAATAGTTATTGCCCTTTGTATATATCAGGGGGAAATTTATTTGTGTGCGTTCTGGTGTTTTCTTTCTTCAATTTAAATTAAAGTTTGAACTGCATGTACAAATTAGCGCTTGAAAATGTACAATATACAATCATCTTAATCACAAATTTTTATATATTTATGTCTTAAAGTTTACGGGGCAAGCGTTTCACTCGTTTCTTACGCAATTTTCAAGGGTGCATTAATCTTGCCTCTAGAAGGCGCTGCCCACTAGATTATTCAAATCCACAGCGCAGGTAATGGCCTGCATGGAATTTTTCACACTGGGGCCTACAATATGAGGTGGGCTATTTAATTAATACTTCAAAATGAGTTGACAAAAAAAATCTAATTTAGTGAGTTGTTATTGTTTTTATTATGAATCTTCGTGATTTAGGGCTATACAAATAAAAATGACTTGACTTGAAATGACTTGAATTGTGTCGACAGTGAAGCAACTCTCATCAATACGTATTCAAAAATGGCATTGGAAATGTTTATATTCCTTGCACGTTACACTTTTTATCCCGCATAGACACGCTTTTGTGTTTAGTGAACGCAGTTTGTTACATTTTACGACTTCGAACTCGAACTCCGAATGCGTGAAAATGAAATCCCGAGGCCTGTCGTGTTATGGTCGCGTGAGCTTTTGCATGCATGAATAGCGCACGTGTTGCAAAGGTCATCTCGCAAAGCAACGTTTAATATGAGGTAAAAAAGAAAAAGTGAAACGTTCTGTCACTGGAAAGAGGAAGATCCGGAACACTCCTGACTGCCTTGACTTTCTGTTTGACCTATGTGGGAAGGGGAACTAATCCTTGAATATAATAAGAGTGTAAGATATGGAAAATGAGTGCGCCGTTATCTGCGTTACCCTGGAGACCAGCACCAGCAGCAGTAGCATCAGCACCCTGGGCTTCTACACGTGCCAATTTATTAAAGCTTGTATTTATGGCTTGGGAAATATTTTATACTGCATATATTTTATCCGAATCACTAGAGCATTGAAGTTTGTGAAGACTATGCTATGTTCTATGTTTTTCTTTGAATTAAGATTTAATTTACTCATTTCCCATGATGTAAATCAGTGTGACCCAGTTTTCAGTGGGTCAAAACCATTTGCCTTGGCAAATAAAGTCCAAATTTTCAAAAGGTTTTTGTTTTTGGGGGCGACTTTTAGCAGCAAAATGGTTGAAAACTACGGTGATGCTTATGTAATGTCTCAACCTTCTAGTATTTTTTAAATGCACGTTATTGTACTTTTGCTTATTATTTAAATCAATATATTTTGCAATGAATTAATTTTTATTTTACCACTATAGGAGTCGCTAAGTGATACCTGTCCCTTTAAAAGTTCTGTATTATTATTACTTGAGAAGTGGCCATATTTTTCTTGATTTGGGTCGCAACTTGAAATTAAGGTGGAATGCTCGGTTTTCAACTCAGCCCAGTTGGGAGCACTCATCTTAATTGATTCGCAAACAATATGAGAATATTCACCATTAAAATATCTTGCGTGTTTGAGGCTTAATATTTAATGCGCTTATTTTATTTTTCGCTCATAATTTCAACAATTTAAAACAACATTCCCGAGCAGCGTCGGGACGGCTGTGTCTATTGGACTCCAATCCGACATGAAAGAAATAATATTCGTGATGCCACAACAAAGTAGCAGAACCTTAGATGGCGGCAGTTGATAGCCTAAAAATAAAAGAAGGGAGAAAGGCGCACACGGCGCACACTATAAAAAAAGGAGTTTGCAAATGTGCAAATAGAAAACTGTCACCATTCCTCCCCCCTTCACGCATATATCTGTGTGTCTATCTATCAATCATCCGCGCAGATCTGGACCAGCAAATGATGCATTCCCTGCATTAGATGTATTTGTTGTGCCAATTTGAAAAGGCGGCGATAATCTGGGAGCGAGAGATAAGAAATACCATTTATTCTGCGCCACTTGGGAGCCTATTTCCCGGGCCGATCAACCCCCCCATTCTCCGCGACACCTCCAGCAGCACGCTGATAACGATTAGGCTATTTATTATCTTCACAAAGAACAAAGATTAGCCTGCGCCGATGAAAAATTACCCCGGGATGCATGGGTTCGAATAAGACGGACCTAAAAGATCCAAACGGCGTTTTAATTCCCATTCTTAATTAAGACGAGCATGCAGTATACTTATTAATATTTACACAATTATTCAATTTGTTTTAAAACATTCGATACAAAACTAGAATTTTAATCATAGACCCAAGCCACTTCCGTTTCTCTGCATAATAAGATTCTCGGTGTTTAGACCTCGCTTTCTCCTTGGATCGTGCATTGGAAAAAAGCGGGGGATTGAATTAATGTCAAATCCTAAAATGGAAGTGGATGTTTGTCGCCGATAAGGTTTTTTATCGCCAGGCAGGATCAAAAGGGCTCACACGAGAAGCATGTGTCTGCTCATATTATCATGCTGATGAGCTCTAATATACCCAAAGCCACTCTGCTCCCTTTCCATCCTTTACGCCAGGCTGTTTGGCTTTTCTCTATCAGTAAATAGTAAATAATCTCCCTATTGAAGATGATAAAATAAATAACGACAAGCCGGCCGTTTAACTGTAAATCAATTAGGACTGCGTTGATTGGTTCATGCATTTATACCAGTCATTACGACTCTATTATTATTTTTTTCTATTCGGTTAAAGATTACAAAATGCACAATAATGGCTTATTTGTGATTATCACTTTCAGATTGACGTCATGCTGGTGCTAAAGAAAATGGAAATAAGATTGAGTAACAAGATGGCCTGGCGAGTTATAACCAATCACATTTCGTACATTTTGTCCATTAGAATAAGAAATGTGATTTTTCTGAAGTGATCTTTTGTAAATTTTGAATTAAGCAATACCTTCTTTAAAAAAATGAAAGGAGTGTAGTAGGGGATCATTCCCACATTTTAAAGCAACAATATGTAATATTGACCAGTATGTGTCGCTGTATGGTATAATGTAACTGAAAATGAGTGCTCCAAAGCAGAAGGATGCAAACTAGAGACTCGAAGTGACCAAAACCCACTACTTTCCTTTTTTGCCCAGAACTTTTTGAAAAAAAGAAAAAAAAGAAGGAATAAACAGAAATGGAAAAAAGAGAAAAAAACTAAGAAAAGGTGGAAAAAACAGTTGAAAGAAATGAGACTGAAAAAGAAGAAAGGGAAAAAATCAGAATCACCTTTACTATAACTGTGTTGCTGCATAGAAATTACTCCAGTTGGCAAAATATATGAATATAAAACATATAAATGGAAAAATATACAGTATATGAAGGACAGCAGCTGGTTCAATTCACTACCGGAGCCTCACTGTGTGGAGTTTGCATGTTCTCCCCATGCATGGGTTTCTTCCGGGCACTCCGGTTTCCTTCCATATTCCAAAAACATGCATCACAGGTTAATTGGCCGGTCCAAATTGTTCCCATAGGGAATGAGTGTGTGGATGTCTCCGTGTGCCCTGCGATTTTCTGGCAACCTGTTGAGGGTGTCCCCTGCCCACTGCCCGAAGTTAAGTGGAATGGGCTCCAGTACCCCTGCGACCCTAGTGAAGATAGGTGACGCAGAAAATGGATGGATGGAAAAATATGTAGTGTAGAAGAAAGGGGAAAAGTAGAGAAGGGAAGCATGAAAAAGGAAGGAAACTAAGCACTAAGGGGAAAATGGGGGGGGAGAAAAAGAAAAAAGGAGGAAGAAAAAAAAACGTTTTGGGGGGTATCAGCAAGATAGACGACAATTATTTCAGCACCTTTAGGTGTGGCTCTCGACAGGTTAAATCCATCCTAATTCCCCCGCCAAGTATTCTAAAAAACGCCCATTTATATGAAAGTTAATATATTTTTGTTTATTATTCAAGCCAAGAATGTTTTTTTTTGATGAATGAAGTTTTATTCACCAGTAGGAGGCGCTAAAAATACGCAATGTCCCGTTAAACGAGATAAACGTGAAGCCCGTGCACCAGACAAGCGGAAAATACGTCGCAATTTTGATGTTGTGTCCGATTTGGCAACACAGTTGGTTATAAATGAGTGAGTTGACCATGCTTTGTCCCCAAAAGGACTTTGCAATTCTTATATTTTTCTATCTACTGTTTATTCAACTTATTTAATATTGAATTTGAACCTTATTAGCTCTCAGTGCCCCTTTTGCCAAATTGCATGCACGCAAATATGCAAAAGAAAGTCATGTTGGTGTGTTTGAATTGGGATGCTTTCATTTATGGATTGACTCATCACATCTAATCAGATCTCATCCATGCAATGAAATTAAGTATGGCCACTAAATGCAATTTTCTCGAAAGCTTTCATTTGAAGTAAATTTGATGTTTTCTTAAAGGGACAGTGTGTAATATGAAGCACCCCAACTTAATTTATTAGAAAAAGCAGCATGGATTTCGTTAATAGGTAAAATACAAATTAACCAATACACATGCCATGTTTTAATACTCATAGATCAAAAAAATTTTTTTATATGACAAAGGATGAATCTCACCTTGTTTCTATAGTGGTTCCTCCCAAAAACATGATTTTCTTTTTTTTTTTTTGGGGGGGGGGGGGGGGGGGTTTACCCATTTTTTTCTTTCTTGTTTCATTTTCTCTTCCTGTATTATTTCCTTTTGGCTTTTAAAAAATATATATACATATAAGATTCATATATATTTTATTTCTTTCTGTTCCTTATTTTCTCTTTTTCTTTCCTTCTTTTTTTACTTTCCTTTCTTTTTTATTTTCCTTCTTTTTCTGTATTCTTTACTTATTTTTCTTTATTGTGTTTCCCCTTTTTGTTTTATCTATGGTTCTATTTTATTTCCTTTTCCCATTTTTCAGTCATTTTCCTCCTTTTAGTTTTCTTCTTTCTTCTTCCTTTTTTTATTTACTTAGTTTCTTTCTTTCTCCCCATTCCTTTTTTACTTTACTTTTTCTTCTTTCTTATACCTTTATGATGTGTCTATATCTTTTCTTCTTTTTCTTTTCTTTAATTCTCCTTTTTTGCCTTTTTTCCACATTTCTTTTTTCTTTCTTTCTTTTTCTCTTCCTTTTTTTCTTTCTTTACTGTCTTTTATATTTTTATTTTTTGTTATTTTCTTATATCTTTATTTCCTTTTTTCTTTCTTTCTTCATAACTTCCTTTCTTTTTCCTCCCTTCATTCCCTCTTTCCTCTCTTCCTTCCTACTTTCTTTTGTTTTGTTTTCTCGTTTATTTTTCGCCTTAAAAAATGTTTCTTCCCTTTTCTTATATTTTTTTTCCGTTTTGCCTTTGTCCTATCTTCATGAACTGCTGTTCAAAAAACTGAGAAGAATGTTTTTGGTTCACTTTGATTCTTTGTCGTTTGTAATCGTCCTTGAGCTTATTAGCACTCGTTTTTTGATGCACTGCACAACATTTAGCGGTAAAACATTACAAACTGTCCCTTTACAGTTGCCATCAAACAACTTTCTGGCGCTCGTCCGTTGGGCAAGCCTCATCTCCATATATTGTCCTTGCAGTTGGAAGGGGGTCGAGGGGGGTGGTATTGGGGTTGGGGGGGGATCTTCGCAAATGACACCCTCAACCATTTTTTCCTCCTTTTTCCTCTGACGCAATGACGTCAGGAAACGGCGTCAAGCAGGCGGCAGTGTGGACTTCCAGGGCTGCACGCGCTCCCTATTCAATTATTGTCTGTCAATCAGGCGCATAGGAAAAGGACCGAGACACACTAACACATAAATACACGCAAATGCACGTACAATAACAGGATCCCCATATTACTTGAAGAGACATCATTTTGCGCCTCATGGTGGTAAAAAATAAACTTCAGCCATTAAAAAGCAATATTGATATCAATTATAAGCAAGACATATGAACTATCATACAAAATTGATTTTTTAAACCTGGGATATTAGCATTTATTTTACAAAAAAAAAACAAAACAAGGGAGATTACATCATTGTCGACCATCTTGCTGCCTCGGATACCCCTCAAATCGTTTTTTCTTCTTCTTTTCCCCCTTCATTTTGGCTTATTTTCCTTGTCTTTTCCCCTTCCTTTTTCTTTTCTGTTATTTTCCTTTTTCCTCTTTCTTTTTTTAAATTATTTTGCTTGACTTGCTTATCTTTCCTTCTTTTTCTCTTTCTCCCCCTTTTTACAGTTTATGTCTTTCTTTTTCCTTTAATCTTTCTTTCATCTTTTTCCATTTTCACCATTGTTTTTCGTTTTTTTTTCTCCCCATCTTCCTTCTTTCTCTTTTGACTTTGATCTTATATATTTCTTTCTTTGTAGCTTTTCTGCTCTTCTTTCAGATTCCGATTCCGATTCAGATCTACTTTATTGTCATTCTAGTACACGTGTATACAGAACGAAATGTCGATACATCTGACCCGCAGTTTCCTTGAATGTACAGATATAAATAAAATGTTGTATTGAGTTGGAGTATTGAGTACTAATAATATACTAAATAATTATGGCTATCTATAGTATTTTACAGTAGTGCAAATAGTGCAAGAGGAGCAGCTAATGTTTCGTGGAAGGCTTGTTGTGTTTTGGTCACTTTGAGACTCCAAACTTTAAATTCTTCCTTGTGCTCTTTTTGCACTACACAATAGTGACATCTAGTGGTCAATTATTACACACTGTCTTTTTAATGTCAAATACTGTAACTTGAGAGCCTGGCAGCTGTGTGGTTAGCACAAAGCCCCATGGCACAAAGGTCTAGCGTTTAATTCTAGCTATCGTGGGCTTTCCGTGCGGAGTTTGCATGTTCTTTTGGTTGCCTGCATGGATTTCCTTCGGGCACTGAGGTTTCCTCCTCCATTCCAAAGACATGCATGACAGGTTAATTGTCCGGTCTAAATTGTCCCTAGGTGTAAATGAGCGAGTGAGTTGTCTGTCTCTGTGTGCCCTGTGACTGGCTGGCAACCAATTCAGGTTGTCCCCTGCCCAAGGTAGCTGGGATGGGCTCCAGCACCCCCTGCAACGCTACTGAGGATAAGCGGTGCAGAAAATGAACGGATGGATATTAATAGTAGAAATTGTTGAAGTTTTCTAAACGACCACTTTATATAAATTCTAGTAATAATTGTAATTATTATTACTTTTATTGACCTGGTCTGATTCTTTATTAAAATATTGAAATTGTCAAAAGAAAAAGCTCATAAGGATGCCCACTAATATTTTCATCAAGCGCTCTTAAAATTTAGATAAAATACCTTGAAGGGGTGCTGTGTCCACAAGCCCCGCCTCCTACCCTCTCCTCTGGTCTCTCATTGGCCGAGAGTAAGCCTTTCCTTGCGTCTCCGCCCACGCCTTGACAATGGTGGCTGCTGGCTGACAGGCAAGCGGGCGCAGTTACGTGTTGCTTCAAGTCCCAAAGGACAGACCGAGTCTTCTCTTGAAGAACACGAGAACGGACTCTCAGTACCTGAAGGACACCAAGGAGGTTTGTCCATGTGAGTATGCATAAAACACAAATGCTCCGTAATTATATGTTTTTAATTTATCAAATGTTTAATTTTTGCATGGGTTGCTTTCTGCAGGTTTGGACGCAACGTGCATCAGAAGAGTTGAATTCAAATGAAAAAAACGAATGGCCGTATTGAAGATCTTTTGAAGGACAATACCACCCCCCCTACACATTTTGGATATAATTATCTGTAATAATAATAGAAAAATACGCCAAGTCCAAGTCAAAGATGGACGTGGCGGCTGATCAGCCCCGCTGGATGCACCCTCACGCCGTGCTGAACGGCCAGCACCCGGATTCGCACCACCCAAGCCTGGGTCACAACTACATGGAGCCTTCGACGCAACTTCTCCCCCCGGATGAAGTGGACGTCTTCTTTAACCACCTGGATGCTCAAGGAAATCCTTACTACCACAACCCCGCCCGGGCCAGAGTGTACAGCCAAGCGCACGGTACGTTAAAATCCAGACTTAAAAAAAACAATATTATGTTAACGATGAGTGTAATAAAACAACTGTGGCATTTTTTTTTGGGTCAAAAAGCTCGCCTATCTGGGACGCAGGTGTGCCGGCCTCACCTCATCCACAGCCCGGGGCTCTCGTGGTTGGACAGCAGCAAAGCAGCTTTATCAGCCCACCACCACCACAACGCGTGGGCTGTGAGTCCCTTCAGCAAGCCTAGCCTGCACCACCCAGGCTCGGCGTCCCCGGCAGGCCTGTCCGCGGCAGTCTACCCGTCCAACGCGGCCTCCTCCTCCGCCACCTCGCTCACGCCGCCCGCTCACTGCAGCCCACCGCAGCTGTACACTTTTCCCCCGACGCCGCCCAAGGATGCCTCCCCGGACCCAAGCGTACCCTCGCCCAGAATGGACGAAAAGGAATGTATTAAATACCATGTTTCGTTTTCGGATGGGATGAAGATGGAGGGTTCCAGCCCGATGAGAAGCGGCCTGGCCCCGGTGGGTGCTCAAGGTGGCTCCGCTCATCACCCCATCCCGACATATCCCACCTACTCGCTGCCCGCGGCTCACGAGTACGGCGGCAGTTTGTTCCATCCCGGCAGTCTCCTTGGAGCTTCTCCCGGATTCGGCGCAAAGAACAAGAGCAAAACTCGCTCATGCACCGGTGAGTTATCTATTAAGAGCGGACATTTTATTTTCGTGGAAACGTAGATCTAAAATTCCACATGCATGTGATTTTCTTTGGGGAGTAAACCAAAAAGATTGAAGATATTCAACATTGCCTTTGTTATTAACATCAAAACGCCAATGAAATTGTCCCTGCACACCGTTGTATAATGTTAAATACGAGGTTAAACAAACTCCATTATGTACAAAAAAATGAATATATTACGTACATATATTCGGTTGTATATGCACATTGAATTATAGGAAAAATAAAAACTGGGCGATATATTTTTTTTAAATCGTAAAGGTCTTTTTTTAAAGATGCAGCCCTCGTTAACCAATCTTAAGGCAGAAAGTCCTGCGAAAAATGGTCTGAAAACATAAACAAAAATACCTTTTGAATAAGGAAAACATTAAAACCTTATTTTAGCCTTTTTATTTTTAATACTAGTCCATAAAATCCGTTGTAACCTTAAAATCTGGGCTCATTTATAAATTATCATGACTCTTAAAATGCTGCCAATCATAAAAGTAAAGTGTCCTTTTTAAATATAGAAAATAATTTCCCGCAGAAAAAAAAGAAACGGTTATCAAGCGAAAGGCTACACTCATAGCTGAACACATAGACAATAATCCTCTTTTGTTAACCGTGACTGTGTAATTACTTTTGAGCTGGCTTCAGCTCAATTGCATCCAAGATTTGGCAGAACATCCCCAACCTAAACATTTGTAGTTTTAGATGAGCCTTTGTTTGAGAATATTGCCGTATTTTATGAATAAGCCATCATTTGAAAACGAACCACGAAGCACATTTGATAGACACAATTACAATGCATTAACCCTTGTGTCGTCCCCATTTAAAGGCAATCTATGTACTTTTAAAACACCTTACATGGAAATGTGAATAAAAAAAACATTTAGTTTTTTTTCTACAAATCTAGGAAAAAACACGATTTGAGGGCTTTTTTTCTAGGTTTTTAAGAACACAGTGGCGGGTTATTTTGACCCGAAGACATCAGGAGGGTGATACATGATTTTTGATTCAATCATTTGTGTATATAGATTATAAATAAACACACGCACACATACACAAAATATATTAATTATTATCATCATCTTATCATCAAGGATGAAGCTCACATTCATCACGTAGTCTGTGCCTTGAGACAATTTTATAGATTTATTTTCCATTATTGATTTTTTTTTAAACGTAGGTGTGTGTGTCTGTGTGTGTTTAGGCGTTTTGGATTTTAAGGTGGGGAAAAAGGAGTTTAAAAATCTTATTGTACATTGAATTGTTTGAATAGTCAAGTCTAGTCACCTATATTTTTATAGTCCTTCATCACAAAACGTCTCAAAGGACTACACAGGCCACAATTACACCATCCCCAGATCTGAAGCCAACACAGCACTTTGAGTTGCAATTTGTTCTCTGAAAAGTGCTATACAAAATATTTTGATCGGTTTGATTAGTATATATTTTAATGACTTAAAAATTGACTCCACCAGTGACTTCTGAATTTGCCCTCAAAATAATATTCGATGTCTAACTGAAAGTGCAGTTTGAGTGTTACGGAAATCCCCTTTTCACACTTATTCACCTTTATCATTCTCTTTCAGAGGGCCGAGAGTGTGTGAACTGTGGTGCTACATCCACGCCACTGTGGAGACGAGACAGCACCGGTCACTACCTTTGCAACGCCTGCGGGCTGTACCACAAGATGAACGGCCAAAATAGACCACTCATCAAGCCCAAACGCAGATTGGTGAGTCCTCGTCGCGTTTGCATTGGGGGAGCAGTAAATAAGCGTCGAATTGAGTGGGGGAGGACGGACACAATTCCAGGAAACTTATATTTTCCCGAAGAGTTTCCAGGAATTGTTTCTGGAGTTCACCTCTTGCCTCTCTGGCTCGAGATGTCAGCCGGGCGGGACCTCGCCGCTTGTTTCTGCAATCGTTATTACTGCTGCTTCTGATAACGGCGCTGATAGCGGCCCACAAAAAACGACGAGGGGGCTTTCAATATGATCTAATCTTGCTGGCGGGCGTTTGGAGAATACTTCTGTTGAGGGTCTGCGTAGGAAAGAAAGAAATTGGTAAAACACGGTGAACTAGTACTGAAGTATGATGACAATCTCCAAAACTGAGACAAGTATTATGGTGACTGATATTATATAGATCCTACTGATGGTAACGTGAAAAGAAAGGTTTTAAATGAAGACAAATGTAAAGTATATTTAAGAATCACAGGTCAGCTAGGTTTAACTTTCAAACGTAAATCATTTAGTCTGTTTATTTTATTTAGGTTGTGTAACATTTGTCCTTTCAAAAGCAAATTAAAAAAAATCATACGTTTAAATAAGGGTTCAGACAGCTTTCCAAGCCAATTTTCCAATTTCTCCAGTACAATTAAAAAAAAAAGAAAACATTTTATTGTTAATAATAATAATTATTGATTGTCATTATCACCATTATTATTATTGATCCCACCAACACTGACAATGCATTCAAGGTGGTGCACGCCAAAGAAGGTCAATTATTTTTCTTCATTGAATGTGTAGTCTTATCGAGTCAGACTGGCAAGAAACATGGCAAAAGTTTCAAGCATTTACAAACACATCACCCAAAATTCAAGAACTTTTTGAACCTTGAAAAGACAACATTACAATTCAAGAATTTAAGGCTTTCAAGTGCCCGTACAAACCCTGTTAATTGCAGTTTTAAAGCTTTTCACATATTTATGTACTATAATCCTTTATTTTTCTAGTGTTACAAAAACAACCAGTGACATGTACAACTGTGATGTTATAACCTATTATTTTGAAGTCTTGTACAATTAATCACTCTACAACAACAAAAACCCTACTTGCCCAAACATACATTTAAGAAATAAAAGTAGTGTATAATGTACAGGAAAATATTCTTATGTATTTATTTATTATTATTTTTTTTACAAACAAGGACAGATAAGCCAATCATAATGCAGAACATAATGCAGAATATAAATCTGTGAGGAAGCAAGACAGTCAGAGGTGAACCATGTTATAGTGGAGGACAGTCAATTGTACACAGTTATATAAGGATTCATAATATTCATTGACAACCAGTTCAGGGTGTCCACTGCCCACTGCCCGAAGATAGCTGGAATGGGCTCCAGCACCCCGCGACCCTACTGAGGATAAGCGGTGCAGATAATGGATGGATGGATGGAATATTCATTGAACTGATATTTGATAGACAAGTATCTGACAGCAAATATTAATAATAATAACACTACAAAAACATTGGTTTTATTGTGCCTCCAAAAAGGTTGCCTAGCAAATTTCTGTTGCCCCATAAACTAACTTTTTTTTTAAAAAGTTTTAGTAGAGGCAGACTAAACATGCAGTTTAAAAAAAAAAGCATATTATTGACAAATGATGTTTTGATTGTTTAGGATTTTTCTAAGTATAACATGTGCTATTACTTCCACATATCCGCTATCAGTACTGGATTTAGCAAACTGTCGGTTGGAAAACCCTTTATCATGAATCCCTACAATGTATGACATTAGTATTTTGGTTAAAACCACAAAATAAAGCGCATAGTATCATCCTTTATACCAAGAAGTTTGTTTATTTACCTGCAAAGATCAACATTGCGTGGTGGCGCGCATGGAGACCTTCTGAGAGAAAAACAGCTTTGTGATTGATGCAAAATAAATGACTTCAACACGTTATATCAATAATAGCGTATAGGGCCATATTTCAGGTCCAGTTTCCGTAAGGCTCAGCAGTGACTCTTGTGTTCAGTGGCAGCAGCCTTTCAGTTGTTTCCTATCCGGATATCTGACCGGTCCAGATAAAGTGGCGAGCCCGGCGTCTGTTTCCTCCCTCCGCCTCCTAAATAGAGTTAGACCTCATTTTTTAAGTGGTCAGGCACTACGGTGCAAGGAGCACCATTTTAAACCCATCAAGCACCGTTACGCTGTTTTTCAAAAATAGTGACTTCCCTAATGCAGGCTGCATGTTTGAATACATATGAATGTTGAGCAAATAAAGTGAGAGTGGACATGCTACCAAGTGTGGGGGTTGGGGCTAACAAAAACACAAGTTTTGGGGAAAATCGTATTCATTTTTGGAAATTGGTACATTTTTTAAATGATGTTTAAAATGTATGTATTTTGTCCAGAACTATCCAAACACTTAACTTGTAGTAAGCTTGATTCCCTCTGAATCAGGGATTTAATCGGAGGTTGTTGTTTACAAGACGAAACAATGTTTTGGTTTTATTTTACAAATGAACCTAAGTATTGTTCTTGCTTTTTTTAAAGTGAAATTTTCCAAGATCTTATATTTTTCTTCTTGGGAGGCTGATGGTTAAGAGGTTTGCCCTTTTTTGTGGTATAAATTGTTTTGCACAAAATGACAATATTAAAAGTGTCACTTTAACAAAATAACCCTATTTAAAGTTTATTTGTTGTTTAAAAAAACATATGACCATTTCGGGGTAAGTTATTTCCTAGGAACTGACACATAGTATTAAAACAAAAAATATATGGCAATTGTTTCTATAAAACAAAAGAGGATGTTGGGTAAAATCAACTTAAGTGGTCGGCCATCTCACAACTGATTTAAATTGAGTCTTTCTTTCTACAGAGCGAGGAACAAGAGATTTATATCACCACAAAAATGTTATGTTTATAACAACAGATCTCATATATTGTTTTACTGCTCCTTGCATGTGCAAGCATGACAATCATTTTAATCAATCTCTCTTTACAGTCTGCTGCCAGACGAGCAGGCACCTGTTGCGCTAACTGTCAAACCACCACCACGACACTCTGGCGGCGCAACGCCAATGGAGATCCAGTGTGCAACGCCTGCGGCCTCTATTACAAGCTGCATAATGTAAGTCTGAGTGCTGATCGCCAGGTTGGGCCCGCACAATGCCTACAGGGTCCAGTAATCTGGAAGTGAGCGGGGCAGGTTTCACAAATTGTGGAGGCAAAGAGGCGGCTAAGGGAGAGTGAGAGTTGTTTGACCCGCACACACAGGGCTCGGACTTGAAGCTGCTCTTTCCTTTTGTGCTTCATTGTTCTCAATGGTTATTCCTCTGAGAGTCACAATTGTGTGACTGCTATCGAGTGAAACCACAAGGCCGGGGATTGAAATGAACTGAATTAAGACAGGCGACATCTAAATTCTCAACAGCTACAGTTTGTTTTTGCAAATAAGCAGTAAAATGATGTTTTTTAAAAGGTGACACTTTGTGAGAATCAAAGCCAAACACAACCGATAAGTTTAATTATGGGGGTAAAATGATTGCAAATAGCACAACAGTTCCCTTTCAATTCTCAAAAATATTCATTACAATTTCACGGTAGTGAAATTATTTATCGTTTGAAATGTGGAAATTATAATGACGTGACATTTTCCTCACGGCACTGTTGTTTGCTTCCACATTCAAAAAACATACATTTCAGGTTAATTGGCCGGGCTAAATTGTCCCTAGGTGTGAATGAGCGAGTGTGTTGTCTGTCTCTGTGTGCCCTGCGACTGGTTGGCAACCAGTTAAGGGTGTCTCCTGCCCACTGCCCGATGATTGCTGGGATGGGCTCCAGCACCCCCGCGACCCTACTGAGGATAAGCGGTGTAGCTAATGAGATGAGATGAGATGTATATATATAAACATATGTCCAACCATCCATTATCTGAACCGCTTGTCCTCAATAGGTTTGCGGGGGTGCTGGAGCCCATCCCAGCTATCTTCGGGCAGTGGACACCCCAAACTGGTTGTGCTATATTATATATATGTTTTAATAGTTACAAAATTACAATTTCCCCTTAATCGCAATGTATTATTCCTGTAATATCTACTTTTTGGTTCCTCATTGTAAAATAGCCACAAAAGGGCAGTCAATTCTGGTATTAGCCACCAACAAAGGTGCCAATACTCAGTATCAGTACTCACCCATATCGACCTTTCATCTAAGAAAAAGTATCAAAAACTGTAAAAAAAAATGTTTTCAAAATCATTTACAATAGTTATAAATGCATCGCTAGACAAAATACTTTGAAAGAACATACCAAGTACGGGAGCGGAATATTTTTTTGTTCATGCTATCATGAATTTTGAGATCAGAATTTTCACACTTCACGACAGTGGCATGAGAATGGGTGTACTGTCATAAAAGTTTATTTAGATGGATACTCCAACATTGTGTTTGCTTTAAAAATGGAATGAACATGAAATGCTTTTTTTAAAATATAATTTGACGTTGCATCTGGCAATAACATACCAGATTGCAAGGATTGAGTGTGTGAATGAAATGCTACTTTCCCTAAAATAATCTTTTAAGTATACAACCAAATTGTTGTTTACAGTATTTATTTATGTATAACGTGCATTTTTTCCACGTAAATATAAACTCAAACTTTGGGTGAGCGTTATAAGCGAGGTTTTATGGTAGTATATTATAAAATGATTGATCGGTTGAAAAATATCATTGACCACAATCGCAAAACATTGGATGCAATGGGAATCAAACCAATGTCTCCGCAGCGAGAGCACCAAATCCTAACCACTAGACCCCCAGTGACACAGATGACATTCGAAAAGGCATTCGATTTGATCTCAGTGCCGGAGACAGATGTCAGAGAACAGAGAAAAAAAGCATGTTGTCCTGAAAGGTAGAAATAAATGCCCCCCCAAAAAACCTTTGAAGAAAACAACGTCAATGTATGTAATGATGTATCGGACTTTGAAGGACATTAAATCCAGTGTAAATTTTCTATTGGTGTTCAAAGGTTGCATTGTCCATAAAATACATTTATCTTAGTCGCACATATTCAACGTTTGGTCTCTTAAAATAACCAGTTTGAGCTGAGAAATGAAAAATGTATACCAAATTTTTATGTAACAAAATATAGGGGTACGCGTTATACACAAATAAATATTAGATTTCGGTCAGCTGTTTAGGTTCCCAAATGAGTCAAAAATAGCTTAGCCTTAAATACTGCGTGAACATTCATGTTAATAAACAATCCTTTTAAATAATAGGAGATTAAAGGTATTTAATTTTATGAATGACCCACCAATCCTCTAAATTACTCCAAGTCACTTGTGTTTTTAACAATATTTAAGACTCTTAACCTGGGATAATGTACTTTATCTCAACCTCACAACTGTAAAACAATCACTAACAAAACCCTGCCTTTTACCCTTACAGGTGAACCGACCTCTTACCATGAAAAAGGAGGGAATACAGACACGAAACAGGAAAATGTCCAGCAAGTCTAAAAAGACCAAGCGTTGCAACGAGAGTTACGAGGAGTTTACCAAAAGTCTTCATGACAAGAACTCTTTCAGTTCCCTGGCAGGTCACATGTCCATGGGCCACCTGCCGCCTTTCAGCCATGCCGGACACATGTTGCCGACCCCTACCCCGATACACCCATCGTTTGGCCACCCACACCACTCCAACATGGTGACGGCCATGGGCTGACTTTTTAAAGACATTTGAGGGTATTCAGATTGATTATGCAAATGCTATGTCTGACAAAATGAGTCCAATCTGTAGGTACTTAATTTTAATGCGGACAAATAAACGTATTTTGTGTCAGCCCAATACAGAAACTCAAGAACACATGACCTTGCTCCTAACATAAACAGATTGGCCGCATGTCTGCATAGTGGTTCTGTTTGTGTGAATATGTTAATAAAAACTGTAAATATTGTATAAAAAAGTCAATGAACAGATCACTTTCTTTACATGAAATGCTGGAATTGTTTTTTGAGGGGTTTTGCCTTGACAAATACAAAGAAAAAAATAAGGAAACAAAAGCTTTGATTTATAATTTGACATTGTTAATTGTAATTAATTATTATTAAAGTTATTACCATTCAGATAATTTATTTTCACTACTTTGTTCTTCGTTAACTACGATATGAATTTTGTTGTTTCAGTTATGATATTTTATGTGAAGCGCTTTGTTTTGACTTGGTCATCATTTATACTCATGAAATAAAGATATCAACTCCAAAAGTATCAGTTCCTTCTATTTGACATTTATTAGATCCGGGCTCTTCAGATTGTTGGTATTCTGGGAAACCTTTTTTTTTCCATTGTTAGATAAGAAGACTGTATCAAGCCAAGTTGTACCACTGTGTTTACAAAACACCAGACACTGTAGGTCATTATTTAATAGGATCCATAAATCATAATCTTTATCATAATCCTAGCTGAAATAGCCAATTGAAGAACCTTTCTTTAAATAATTGATTGATGTTAACGACTGTGGCAAACCATAAAAAATAACTTTTAACCAGAGCTGCAACAATGAATCGATAAAATCGATTAAAGTCGATGATTAAAAGCTTTGGCAATGAACTAGTTTATCGATTTCCTTTGTCCCGCGATCTATGCGTCACTCAGCACGTCTCGGAGCCAGTGACATCACACAAAGCGCGGGTCAGCGAGTGTAACAGAACGAGGTGGCGTGCGAACTTAGACGCTATTCTCAAAAGCTCGGTGAATTCGGCTCATGAAACATGATGAACATGGAAAAAAAAGTTTGACTGAAGTCTGCAAAAGTGTGGGAGCACTCCACACTTCACAGAACAAAAAAAGTGATATTGCACGGGAGCATCACGATGGTGAGGCAGCACTCAAAACCAGAACATGGAGTCACTGACGAGGATGAAGGGAGGTCAGTAGAAGGATAAGCCACATTATTTGTTTTTATTTGTTGGTTATTCAGTCAAATCATCTTAAGAATTGTTTAATAGTGCTGCATAAAAAAACCTGCATCAACCTTTATTTTTTCTGGAAAAGTCTGAGTGATTAGGTGAGGGAAACGTAACGTTAGTCTCCTGGTTGCTCGTTTGATGTGCTAGCATTTGCTTGCATTTGCTGGGCCTAACAGGATTAATAGTGACTCCGTGTATGTGAGCGAGGTACTTTTTATTTCAGTTAAATGAAAGTATAATGTTTATCAGGGCACAGCACAAAAAAAAAACTGTACTGTACCGATCACAAATTAACAAAAGGAAACAGCAAATTATTTGTACCAAACAGGGGGAAAAAAGTCAGCTAAACAATAAAATATTATCATAAACATGTTCCCAAAGGGAGTATGTTTAAGCAGTGTTTAACTATGCTTTATAAATGTGCTCAACTTGCACTAAATGGTGTTAACAAGGTTAGGATTAGGCATCAAGTTTTACCTTTCTGGCAAAGTCTGAGTGATTCTTGTGTCCTTATAAATTGTGCCATTATAATAATCATACTATACATTTTAATCTCAATAAAAAACAGCAAACAATGACAAGCTTCTTGATGAGAAAGAGACTTCATGCACGCTACAGCAAGCAGCTGTCATCACTGAGAGCATCCTTAACATGATCCTCATTGACATGCTCATATTTTTGCATTGCGATGCGAGTTAGTAAGCATAGGTAATAGTGGTTACTTTTTGCCCTTTAATGTCGAAAATCATGTTATTGGGTTTTCACATTTGCAGAATCATGCCCCCTTAAATATTACAAATACAATTTTTTTTTGCACATTTAGAAAGACTATCTTATACATTCTTAGGTGTATACTATTGAATTTTATGTATTTTGTTCATTTTTAAGTTATTTGACAAACACTTGGAATGTTAATGTTGATACATGTCACTGGGTTTTCAGATTTACAATGATTTCTTGTCCCAAAAGCTCATGTCACTTAAAGAACAAATATGCCTTTTTGCACTTATATAAAAAGTATATATTTGCAGGTGTATAACATATATTTGAAAGTATTTTGTTTATTATTTGGCAAACACTGATTTTTAAAAATTGTTTAATATAGTAGAATAGTCTGTTTTATCCATTATTGTCTTATTTGTACAGACAATTTAATAATTTGAATAAATAAGAGGACATTAATGATGTTTTTTTAAAAAAAATCTAATTAATCGATTAATCTAAAAAAATAACCATCAGATTAATCGGTTATCAAAATAATCGTTAGTTGAGGCCCTACTTTAAACATTCTTGAAAATGTATCCAGGTGGAAAAAAATAAATATATCAATATTATTATTTAGTTATGATTCCAGCATTTCTCGTTGCATCATCCCATTTTAATGCCAGGATAATTTGCATTACGTACAAGTTAAATAGATATTCATCTGGACCCATTTCAAATCCTGTTAAGGATTAAGTGCATCACATGTCTGATAATAATGAATTGACCTAAAAAACATAGTATAAATGTTGGACGTGGTAATAATGTCCCAATAAAATCAAGGCAAAAAGCTATGTCTCATCTCATCTCATCTGACAAAAAACTAATTAAGATGAAATGTACTAAACATATCAGTCATATTGGGTACGACACGGGTCAGCCTGAGTGCAACACAGTCGCTACTCTAGATTTCGCTGACCCTTGACACTGGAAGCACTTATTCCGTCCTTCTTCTGGGCCCTCCTACCTCGCACATGGAATTATTCATGGACAGTTTTAAAATGTCACGTCCTCCCCGAGAACATGACAAAGCAATACAAGGAGGCACTTCCCATAAAAGTTGAGAAAAAATGGAAAGAGAAACTTTGGGACTGGGTGGCCATAGTAAATCAGCTCATAAGTAAACTACATACTTTCAACGTACAACTTTGTGGACACAGCCTCCCTGTTCATTCTTTTGTTTTTCTAGTTAACTCAATTAATGGACTGCAAAACACAGCCAGAATTGAGTTGAGAGGAGTGAACTAGCAGAAAATGAAATGATAACAGATGAAACGAGGGGAAATTGACCACGAGACAAAGCTTGAAAATTACATACTGGGGATGCACATGATGGCAACATCACATTAACTGGAACTATGAGCTTCTAAGAATTCATAGGAAAGAAAAGGCCAGAATACATGGCAAAATACAAAAGTATTGGTCCTGAATCACAAACACAAAATGTCCAGGAAAGACCAAAGCTCTTGAAGGCCTCAAGTCACAAAGCAACATACGTCTCCAATCTCATGACGATTTCCAAGACAAGGAAACCCTCTCTTGAGAAAAAAACAGCTCGATTCTGAGGGAATCGCCTTAAACCTTTAGACGTTTTTCGTAAGACTGGCTTCAGGGCAGAACGGACACGCAGAAGTCCTGAATAGCCTGAAAATGTCTAGGACGACCGAATCTTTCGAAAGGCTTACAAACCAATGTAAATTAATAGATTGTTCAAATTTAAAAATGTTCAAAGCTTTAAAAAGCCAGAAGAAACAAAGCAAGGCAAAAAAGGAACCTGCTTATAAAAATGTTCTAGATTGGCTAGAGCTCCATGAAGAAACAAAGCTCAATTCACAGAGCTTTTTAGACATGTTAGAAAGCTGACTTTCAGGACTGAATTTAGACAGGATTGCAGCAAAATGTCTATGACATACATCTCGAACATGTTACCTTTTACGATCCACTGAATTTGGAACTGTTTTGCAATTATTTGATCAAATATTTTCATTGTGTTTAATGACCCAAAACAATATGTTATGTGTATCTGAAAGCAATCTGCAAATAAAGTAAAGCGCCCCTTTTAAATCGAGCAATGAAACGCTACAATCAAATTAGAACCTTTCAGCATTTGTTTTGAAGTGGCAAGTATGTGTATCAGACTTTTGTAATGCCATAAATGCACAGCATCTTATCATAAACATAGAAGTACTAATTATAGTAGTAATCATTTAATGTTAAGAGAGTAAGAGACTTTAGCTAAGGAGAAGAATAAAACACCACTAAACCCCTTTTATTAGCTGTTGCATTTTCGTAATGGAGTATGACTCTTTTAATTGCTTTGGTTAATTTGCTAAATTGTGGAGTTGGATTCAATTGTACTACATAAAGTGTTGATCTACCAACATTGTTTATCAAAAAGGTATAGGTCATTTTCTGGTCAATAAAACTTCAGAATAATGTTTTGGGGAAAAAAAAAGAAATAAACTCAATGCTTTGTTGGCTTGATGATTTAGAAGAGAGCGTATAGCTCGGAAGAGGAATAGGGAGTGGTCAGAAGCAATCACCATTTGAGATGACAAACGACCCTGAATTTCTAGATCCATCCATATCCCTTCTGTCATCCCCTGGGTGATTATGCCACAACCCCAACTACGATGTAGTTTGCACACTCTAAGGCAACACTGAACATTAAAGAACAAATTGTGATGGGTTTCCGTGGCATTTGGATTCTATAGACAAAGTTTAGTTAGTGTTTGCTAAAATCTCATGACAATAATACCAAAACACAAAAGAATAAAACGCAAAGAAAGGAAGCACTATGATCAAGCATGTCTAGCAAGAAGATCGAATAAATCTCCACAGAGATGCAAGGGCATAATTCATCCCAAGGGTCGGGAACCTATAACCATATATGGCTCTTTTCATGAAGTTCCAAATAAGCCTCAACGATATTAATTAATTGCAGAAGGGAGACAAGTTTAAAGGGGTATATTTGTTAATTTGGGACATAGGCTCTGGCATTATTCTTAATTCATAAATAGTGTCAAATTATCTAACGTCACACAGTGAAATTAAAAGCTGAAAATTTAGATTTTGTCTGGAGAGCGGGTTTGGTTATTTTTGTGAACCTTGTCTTAAAATATATGGTATGAATCTCTCACACTTAAAAAGCAAACATTTGCGATTATGGCTCTTTGGGTCAAAAAGTTTCTCGACCCCTGATCTAGCTTATGTCAGCATTAATAAAGAAATCCACAGTTCTACCAGTTGTCACCGTCATTATCAGTGTTTAAATAAGAAAGAATACTATCCGTATAAATTCAGAGGTTTTCAGGCACTGCATTTACTTCATGACTATTTATAAAAGTGTGCATTGTACACGGATGCACATTCACAAAAGTTGACAAGCAGCATTCCCATTAGAAAGCAGGACACTCTCCAACCACCTGAGCCGTAACCACTGACAGTCCCTTTCAGAACTGCTTTTCTTCACCTGTCTGGGGAAGACAAATTCATCCCTCTTGTCTCAGAACAATCCCTTCTTTTTTCCCGGCGCTTGCACTGCTGATAGGAGGAGGGAGAGTCACTCAGTCAGGGAGGTGTGCTGAGTTGCAGTCCACTGGGGGAGCCCCTGGGACTGGGCGTCTATCTTATAACATTGTTGACAAAAAGCCCGAGGTTCAGCCCCCAGGAAATTCTAGTGGGGGGCATCAATGCCGGTAAGGAGTTTTACCTTTACCAGTGCTGGATTTACAGTATATATATAATTATGCCAAGGTTTTATGAAACCGTGAAACAGCAACTTAAGAGCTTTCAGTTGTCATTTATCTGCTTTTCATGTTTCAAATGTCCCAAGTGGTACAAAACCAAAGTACAATACAAAAATAATCCTGTACTCCCTTAGCACAAAACTATTTCATGTAAAGAAAATTTCTTGTCCCACTCTTAGTGAAAACCACTTATGTCATCTTCTACTCCTTTTCAGAATGGTGTCCATTCATCTCTTTTGAGATGTCACATTCATCCAACTTTTGATCCTTTCCCGTCCTATCCCGTGGTTGAATATAGATTTGATTCTTATTCCTGTGGAATCCAGAAGGCATTATGATGAATGTGGCATTTCCCAAAATGTCAGCCTCAATCCGGCAAGTACCTCAAATGTTCATTTTGTTTTTAGCGTTAAGCTTTAAAACTTTAACTAAGGTTAAAGCTGCTTTAACTTAAGAGTAAGAGCAGCTTTAAAGCTTCATAAATGTAAATAGTGTGCATTTATATAGCGCTTTTCAAGTTACTGAACATCATACTTACCCACTCACACATACACTCACACACACCGATAGCAGTGTCAGCCATGCAAGGCAACTACCTGCTTGTTGGGAGCTTTAGGGATTCAGCGTCTTACCCAAGGACAATTGGACATAGAACACGGAGGAGCCATGAATCGAAATTGCGAGCTTTTGATCCCAAGAGGAGTGCTTTACATCCTGAGCTACTGCCGCCCCATCTTTTGAGTTAAAATTAACACGTTGAAGCTTTAACTTTGACAACATTATTCTTAGGGAAAAACAACAATTGGTCATTTGAAGTAGAAAAACGTAAAAGTCTTTATGATTGGTTGACAGAATTTACACAACACAACAGATGTCAACAAAAACAAAGTTTCTCAAACAAAGCTCGTCTTCATTAAGGAACCAATCACCAAGAGCAAAAAGTCTCAATCGATGCCTTTTTTGTTTAGAATTCAGTAATAGTTTATCAGGCAAGTCTAAATTTCTAAGCACACTAAGGACACGCAGGTTTGCATACATTTCACGATATGTTTGTGGTTGGGATCTAACTGTGACATCCCCCTGTTCACAGCACGACTTAGTTTCCTCTGTCAAGCTGTTTTACATTTCCTTTCTCTTTTATTGCTCTTTTAATAGTTTGTATACAATTTGCGAAACTGTGTCACTGTAACCCGTACAAATGTGTGACACAGCTCAAACATATTTTATGCATCAGGCGTTCTGAGTGCAATTCTAATCACCGTTTTATGACGTTTGATCATAAAGAGGACACAAGCCGTCTCATGTTGCGCCACGCGAGAAGCAGCGTTGTGTGAAGATGATACGACGACTTTACCACACGTAGGTGGGGCCAGGGGCCGAATAGTGGAAACGGGGCCAAAGGAAACTGGAGACACGTACGTGAATGCCAAATAGAGAAAAACTGGCAATAAAAGGAAGACAAACACGGATGTTTCTCACCTGTAGCCTCGACCGGTGTCCCTCCCCCTTCAACTTTCCACACCAGATTCTTCACATCTTTCATTTCAGTGCTATTGTTGCGTAGGCCAATATCCAACACCCTGCATTGTACTCGTGACAGCGGCAATGTAGAGAGTATGTTGCGTCACCTGCAAGAGTCATGACTCAAATATAAATCACTGCAAGAATTGATGATTGCTCCAATATGTTGATCTTATTATAATCAAGGAGGGATGCACAATGTACTCAGTATGGGACCAATAATGGTCGACCGGACAATTGAAAGAGTCCAACAACAACTGACAAGTTCAAGCGACTTTTACCGCATAAGCAGCGGAACGTCTGCCAATTATTTTCAGTGAGATCAAATGGAGGAATATGCAACGTAGACAAAAGCAGATCAGCCATGCTGAGGGAAAACTTAGATAAGCTACAAGCCAATAGTGATAAAGTGGTTTATACAGTAAAAATGGGTGGACAGAAAAAACAAAAACACAGGACTATATACAAAGGACCACAGATAATTGAATTGCAACTAAGGTTAGGGATATTCTGTTTTTATTTTGGTATTTCAATGGTTTAATATAGAAATGGATTGTAGAGCTAAATATTTGGGTTGCTAAATATCTGCACATACAGATCCTTTTAATTCCATGCCTTGTTAATCCTTGAAGTATTATTAAATATCTAATAGAAATTAATTGGTTCATCCATATCATCCATAATTATTTTTTATTCAGTGCTTTACATCTTAAAATACTCTTCAAATTTAATTTTGAATCACGCCATTAGCGAGAAACCAGGTAAAGTTAACAGACAAAGTAATGTTTCTACCTTCTGTGTGTCTTATTCAGACACAGAAAATCCCAAATTTAGAAATAAAAATAAATAAACAAATATTTCTTCCAGTGGGGCAGTACGGCGGCGCAGTGGTTAGCGCATGTGCGGCACAGTTCATGTCTTGGGAACCTCCTGCGTGGGTTCAAATTCAGCTCCAGACTTCCTGTGCGGAGTTTGTATGTTCTCCCCGTGCTTGCGTGGGTTTCCTCCGGGCACTCCGGTTTCCTCCCACATTCCAAAAACATGCATGTCAGGTGAATTGGCCGGTCCAAATTGTCCCTAGGTGTGAATGAGCGAGTGAGTTGTCTGTCCCCGTGTGCCCTGCGATTGGCTGGCAACCAGTTCAGGGTGTCCCCTGCCCACTGCCCGATGATTGCTGGGATGGGCTCCAGCAACCCCGCGACCCTACTGAGGATAAGCGGTGTAGCTAATAAGATGAGATGTCTTCCAGTTACATTCATTTACTTTTATTCACAGTTTGAATTCAAGACTGAAAGGATTTCCCACTCACTTCTCTTTTGAAAAACGCACATGATCAAAGTGCTCTTTTACACCCTCACATTGTAAATTTATGTTGTTTTATAAAACACTTCCTTCCATGAACTATTGTCTTAAACTACATGTATAGACAAAGCTGCTCCTGAATGAAACAGCCACATAACAAACCCTGTGGATTGAGTGCCACCGTTTGCAATTTAAGGTGACCGTATATCGATCCATCCATAATCTGAACTGCTTATTCTCTAGGGTCACCAGGGGTGCTGGAGCCCATCTCTGCTATCTTCGGGCAGTGGGCAGGGGACATCCTGAACTGGTTGCCAGTCAATCGCAGGGCACACAGAGACAGACAACTCAGTCGCTCATTCACACCTAGGGACAATTTAGACCGGCTAATTAACCCCACATGCATGTCTTCGGAATGTGAGAGGAAACTGGAGTACCCAGAAGAAACTCACACAAGGACGAGGACAACATGCAAACTCAGCAAAGGACGGCTGGTAGCTGGATTTGAACCTAAGGCCTCAGAACTGTGCCGCGGACGAACTAACCACTCAGCTGCCGTGCTGCCCTGGTGACAGGATAATTTAGGCTAAAAACTTCATTGACTGCACTTCGCCAACTGACCACAGGTCAGAATTACGGGTAGCCATACCTCCAAAAAATAGTTTTTGTTGGTGTAATACGCGGACACACAATGGCAGCTTCGTTTTCGGGGTAGAGCTGTCGCTGACCAATCGGTGGTCGTTCTTGAATGGTGTGACAATTTAGTTCCTGGAACTGTGTCTTGGAACTTATATCGAGGAAGTACCAAGAATGGGGGTGCCAGGGACCGAGAACCAAGTACTTTTTCATAATGGAAAATGCGAGGCAAGGAAAACTGGCACCGTTTGGTGAAAAGGCGCCTTAAATGTAGTAGTACCTTACGATTGTTTCACCTTGAATAAGATGTTTTTTGGGCCACCTCATGACAGCATTTTCCCCACTACACGACATTAACCACAAATTATTATTTTTTCTTACTGTATTTATCAGGTATGGGTCCTAAGGCCATATTCGGTGGCTGGGGATCGGCGTGCCAAAGATCCCTCCTTTGGCTCCTACCTAGCTCTCTATGAACCCTACCCTTTTGGCCTCTTCCACAGGTGGTGAGCCCATGGGAAGGGGGACCCACGTTGTCCCTTCGGGCTGTGCCCAGCCAGACCCCGTGAGCGAAGGCCTGGCCACCAGGCGCTCGCCAGTGAACCTCACCTCTAGGCCTGGCTCTAGTAGGGGGCCCCGGTAACCCGTGTCCGGTCGAGGAAAATCCGTTTGGACCCTGTACTGGTCCGTCATGGTGAAGAGCGAGCTGAGCCGAAAGGCAAAGCCCTCGATTTATCGGTCGATCTACATTGTGTTGAGCCGCTGCTCCACCGCATTGAGAGGAGCCAGTTGAGGCAGCTCTGGAATCTGATAAGGATGCCTCCTGGACACCTCCCTCGGGGGGTGTTCCGGGCATGTGCCACCAGCAAGAAGCCCTGGAGAAGACCCAGGACATGCTGGAGGGACTACGCCTCTAAGCTGGGCTGGGAAGGCCTCTGGATCTCGACAGATGAGCTATATGAAGTGGCTGGGGATAGGGAAGTCTAGGCTTCCCTGCTGAGGCTGCTGCCCCCGTGACCCAACCCCTGATAAGCGTAAGAAAATGGATGGATGGGTCCAAAGGCTTGCTGTGATGCTATAAAGAGAAGCAAAAACATGATATCCATTGAAATTAAGCTCTAAATTATTAAAAAATGCGAAGAAAGCAGACGATTCACTATTCTTTTCGCTAAATTGAATGACTGTATTTGAAGGCGATTAAATCAAGAAACTCTTCTTAGGGGATAGAGGAAGGTGGAAAGTTTAAAATTAGTTTTATTTTTAATCTGCCTTCGACATCTCTTCCCCCTCCTCATCATCCACCCGCAACTCCACTCAAACAGCTACAATTTCACTTTTCTTCACATATATATTTATGTATAATGATATTTAATCATATGCACATTTATTATTACTGTTTTGTTATTTTTTTGTTTTCATCTTGGGTACAGAACTACAGTGAATTACCATATGTTTCTATCCCCTGCCATTTGACAGTCTATTGTCAATTAATTACATACAGGAAAAATATAATTCTTGATTCTCAGTTCTCTTTGTATCATCAAAAAAACAAAACCATACTCCACATGCTAATTAAATCTGACTCATTTAGAAGGCACGCACAAAATTTGCATGGTAGATTGGAGACAAAGACACACTCACCTAGCGGCTATAAAGGAATATTCCACATGTAAGAGTGAACCGGGTCCAGTAAAATTCTGTTGCAGGAAATCCGACAAGACACAGCCCACATACTCCAAGGATGTAGACATGCTGGAGGCCTCAATTGTTGGAGAGGGAAAAAGAGGAAGTTAGTTCGAGTCTGTTGCGTTAGTTGAAAACACAAAAAAAACGAAACTGAAATGGAAAGATGTCAACTCAAGTGTATTTGTTAAGGAGGCGCCACCATAGAAATATTGTACACATGAAAGCCCACATTTGTAATTTCTGGAGCATGGCACTTGCATACCTGTCAACCTCCACGGCTCCATGCCAGTACAAACTGTCATATTTTCCCGTACAAAATACAGAATGATCGTACACTATATACTGTATATATAGGTTTTTCGGAATGATGCATGATGGGAAATCCCCAAGCGGCGGACGCATGCGCACTGTCGCATCAAACCGCACGCTTCGTTTGCAACGAAAAAAAAAACGATAACCGAGATAGAGGCTTCTGCGGCGAACTCCTTTGACTTTGACCGTTTCGTGATATTAGGTGTATACAAATTTGCGTTTTCCCGTAGAGTTCCTTGTACGTCTTACTCGTCTTAAAATGCATTAAAAACGTACTTTGTGCGGAAAAACCGTACAGGTTGACAGGTATGCACTTCATATTCTTTTAGTATTTTATTGTGTCTGTTTTATCACTATTTACTCAGTCTTTTCTATACGACTTTGTCACTTTTTTACGTTAGCCACATAAAAAAACAACAATGTAAAGCAGTGCAGTCTGTAAAGACCAACAAGTGAGCATTATGAGGCTAATTAGCTTATGGCTAAAAGAAACCTTACACGTTTATTGAAAAGCAGCCTTAAAGTGAGCACAGAGCAAATAAATAATGCAGTGGCACTAAAATACGGACTTACTTTTAGATTATTTAATTAGTGAATGAATTAGCCATTATATCAACTGTAGGTATTTGAATGAAAACAAAACTCCCATGGCTTTCTTTCAAACTACAATTAGCAGATTCTTTTATTTGATTGGCTAAACGCAATGTCAATCATTTAAACAGCGTTTATGTATTTCAAAGTAAAACGCAGGTTTCTCCTTTTTCTGAAAAGAAGAAAGAAGCTGTTTTAGCACACATCATAAATTAATCGACATCAAAGGACACAACTTTTACAACAGTGTTTTTCTTCTAGATTTCAATTTGATTGAAATGAAAAAGAGACCTGGGCACACCTTTGAAAAGACGGTTAAAAGATGCTGGCGATACTGTATAGTAAAAGTCTATTTTTTTATGGTTGGCACTTTTTAAATTTGTTTGTTTGTTTGTTTTATATAATATTTACACAATAATAAATAAGGTGGATCAACAAAGTATTACACAAAAACAACCGTACAATATAATGATTCAATACATAAACATGTGCCCACAGGGAGTAGGCTGAAGCTGAAGCTTTTCTACTCCTATTCCATTTGTTTCGAACAGGAAAGACACGTTCAAAATAAAAACATCAAATGGCTGACGATTTACTTCATGAAGAGGTTATGTCATGGGAAAAATAATTAATCACTATCCATAAATTTTCTTCACTTATTCTTTGGTGGTTTCCACTATTTACAAAAGGGTGTGAATGACAGTTAACATTTTTTACAGTCACACAAATTCCATACAGTATTGTCTTTCTCCGTGTCCAACTCGTGCAGTCAGAAGACAGTCTAGACCCCTTTCCAGCATACATCATCAACCATAGGATGCGCCTGCATTGTTGACCCAAAACATCGAAAGTTTAATTACGAGTATTTGTAGAGCATTTTTGGAATCGCAATTTACAAAGAGGACATCTCTATGATTTTTTTTGCAATTCCCAGAGAACACAGACCGTTTCAAAGCATCATAGGACCCATGCGTTTGTTACCTCCCTTCTCGACTACTGTAATGCACTACTTTCCGTTCTTCCGATGACCAGACTCAAGAGTCTTCAGCTGGTACAAAATGCTGCAGCGAGGCTTTTAACAAGGACAAAAAAGTACGATCACATCACCCCAATTTTGGCTAACCTGCATTGGCTCCCTGTTAGCCTAAGATGCGATTTTAAGGTTCTCCTACTACTATACAAAATCATACATGGACTTTCCCCCTCATATCTTTCAGATCTGATCTCCCCCTATGTCCCGGCCCGAAGCCTTCGTTCCGAGAGCGCCGGTCTCCTGGTGATCCCAAGAGCCAAGAAGTGTTCCGCTGGTTCGAGAGCGTTCTCCATCCGGGCACCGGTGTTGTGGAATGCTCTTCCCCCTGAGATCCGATCTGCAACCTCGGTGGAAATGTTTAAATCTAGGCTTAAAACTCACTTCTACTCTATAGCATACGAGTAACCTAAACTTCTTATATGTAATAACCTGTGAAGCCCTTAGAGACTAATTGTGATTAAGGGCTATACAAATAAAAATGACTTGACTTGACTTGACTTGACCCCATGTCTGCAAGCCCTTAAGGGAGCTGGCAGGACCATGGACATCATTAGGGATGTCCGCGTTTGTGGTGTCCATATAGTTGCTATCTGGTCCAGTTTGACCTGAATTACGCCATTCTGCCTCAAAAATGCACAATGCGCAAAAAAAATGTAACACTTGTTTACCAACACAGAGATGAGGGTCTAAAGCACTGGTGGGCCGTCAGGGCAAGCAAGGCCTTCTCTTCTGTGTCATGAAGCAGAACAGGGCTGTCTTGAAATGGTCGGAAAGCAGGAAGTTGGAACTCATTTGCGTAGACGATCTGTCACTTTAATTGAGAAAGAAAAGTTGTTCAACACACAAACGGACCAAAAACAAAACAAAACAGGCTCAAATGCAGGCAAAACTACAGACTAGATACAGATAATTGCAATAGCCAATCATATCCTGAGATGGTGACACTGAGGCCAGTTAGAAGGCATTATGATGAATGTGACATGGACGCTTCTTGTGATTGGATACTCACTCAAGTCAGGCGAAGGCAGCGCCATGCAGATCAACCAAGCTACTGTACATCATAGCTTCTTTTAAGTTAGAAATGTTAAAAATATGTCACGTTGAAAATTTTCACGGGGGACCTTTTAAGAGAAGCAAGATCTCATGAGTAGGCAGAACTTTGAGGACAATTAATTTTGAATTCTATTATTATAAATGTTTGCATTATTATGTATATTATTATATTGTTATTGCTCACTCAGGTTTACTGACATATAAATGCTCCAAATATCGACTTTGTTGTACACGATTGAGGTGCTGTGACTCCCAGTTACGTGCACGTGTGCGTCTGTGTAGCGTCGGGAACCTTTTTGACCCAAAGCGCCGTGAAAGCGAACATTTTTTTAAAAAAAAAATAATTTTTTTAAACACATTGACACTGAAAAAGACAGGAAAGATTATTTAATAAATGATTTAATTTATAATTATATAATAATTGTATTTTTTTCTTCTTTTTTTCTTAGGTTCATTTTATTTTTTGTATTTTTTATTTTGCTTTGTTCTTAAGTCATTCTGGGCATAATGTTACATAATAATTGGTAATATAGGGATTAATACAACAAAAACAACATGAAGATCCGTATGGGACCCGAAGGAGCCATTTCTTTTCAGTGAGCCCAGCTGAAAAAGACGGTTCTCTAAAAAGTAATCGGAATTCCCATGTCCACAAATAAACCTGGTGTTTTGTATTTTCTCAGAAAAATGTAAATTCTTTGACATATGATGTATTCTGTTTAAAGTGAGGGAAATAGTTACTTTTACTATATACTAATTCATTTACAAAGTCAGTTACCTTTTGGAAGAACCAGGGAGTAACTATAACTAATTACTTTTTTCAAAGTAATGTGACCGACACGGAATAGCTTAATGAGCTTCCACACTGCCAAAACAGGGTAAGATGGTGTGACACCCTGACTGTAAACTGTAATTGAAAAAGTACACTACAGTGGAACCTCGGTTTTCGAACGCCTCTCAGTTCGAACAAATCGGTTCCCGACCAAAAATTTCGAGAAATTCTTGCTTCGCTTTTCGTTCAAAAAATCGTAGTTCGAACGCCGGTACGCTAGGGTGCGATGCTGAGCGGCGTACAGGTGTAGATTGCCTCCACCCCTCGTGAAGAACTGTTATGACGTGCGCGCGCACTTCTTTTCACTTTCGCTTTAAATATCGGTAAACGGAATGTTTTAGCCCCTAATTATGCCTCCGAAGAAGGCCGGTGCAAGCAGCAAAGTTGCTACAAGTGAAAAAAGAAGGGTAGTGCGTACAACTATTGCATTTAAGAAAGAAATAATAGCAAAATATGAAGAAGGTGTGCGAGTTTCCGATCTTGCTATACATACAGCATGGCTTCTGCTGAGCACCACAAAGGTAAGAAATCCTATTCATGATTCTTTTCTTTATCCTTTAACCGCTCACCACTTTTTGTGCTAAATGACGTGTAAACGACCTGATTTTTTTAGTTGTACACATTCATGTTAGCGTAATCTTTCGTATGGAAGATTACGCTAATGCGAACGTACGATTAGCCTGGGTTAGCTTCATGTTTACGTTCATGGTAAACATTAAGGGTGTTGGAACGGATTAAAACGATTTTACATTACTTTTAATGGGAAAAACGATTTTCGGTGATCGAACAATTCGGTTTTCGAGCTGGGTTCTGGAACGGATTATAATTGAGAACCGAGGTTCCACTGTATATAAACTGGACTGAACCACCCCTTCCTCAGTGTTGCTTCAGCTTGCATGTACGAAAATTGGGATTTAACCCCCTTACTTTGAAATAGAAATGTGGTGCGGTCAAATTTCGTTTTCGATATGTACTCTTGAAAAGAGCCATAGGTTCCCAGACCCTGCCATGAATGACAGTAGTTGGATGGATATTTGTTCAAGCCGGCCCAAGTAGGCCATCACTAAAGGCCTAGTTGTGAAATGAACAGACCCCTCACTGGTCTATAGAGTCACCCAACGATAACAATCTTTCCATACATCGCACCGCACACCCAGGAAGAATCCCGGATGACGTGCGTTGAAATTCCAACCTACAAATATTCCAGAGATATCAATAATTAAATAAATATTCTATACAGTCGCGTCTTGTTTTTGTTTTTTTTTTTCAAATGTGTGTGTGTTGCTCAGATTAATACTCCATTGTGAAAAATGTCAGTGGTGATGAGGGGGGCATGGGGGATCATGTGACAAGAGTCAGACTGAGCCCGGCGCCTACACGCTTCTCCTTCTCAGGGGTCACGTCGGGGTCGTCATGTGCTTAATGTGCCCACTGCCTCGCGCACACACTCAAAAAACAACAGTTACAGTACATCAGTGTCCACACAATTTTCCATAATGTACACATGTGATCCCATTTCTTTTTATTACTATTCTTATTATTATTTATTCATACAGTTCATAATTTTTCACACCAACACATTGAAAGCAATTACTTATTGCTCCTTCCCTTAAAGCAGGGGTGTCAAACTCATTTGAGTTTGGGGCCATACAGAAGAAAAAAATACTCATTGGGGGCAGAACTACTGTATAAAAGAGAGAGAGAGAGAGAGAGGGAGAAAGAAAGAAAGCAAGCAAGAAAGCAAGAAAGCAAGAGAGCAAGAAAGCAAGAAAGCAAGAAAGCAAGAAAGCAAGAAAGCAAGAAAGCAAGAAAGGAAGAAAGGAAGAAAGCAAGAAAGCAAGAAAGCAAGAAAGCAAGAAAGCAAGAAAGCAAGGAAGGAAGGAAGGAAGGAAGAAAGCAAGAAAGCAAGAAAGCAAGAAAGCAAGAAAGCAAGAAAGCGAGAAAGAAAGAGAAAAGAAACACAGCTGATTTGGAGTGACACCTGTCTTTATTGAAAAGTGCAGCTCATATTTTGACTTTTTTTTTCTTGAGCTTCTCTCATCCTTGTTCGCGGGCTGTATTCAATCCTTCGGCGGGCTTGAATTGGCCCGTGGGCCGCAAGTTTGACACCCACGTGTTAACGAGACAGTGTGTATTTTTTGGCTGTACGGTTCTAACAAATATACAACTTGTCTGTTAGCATCCTGCCATTGCATCTCCCTGGTTGTGCTTTCATATTCAAGCATTTAACCAATCAAATTTCTGCCATTGGTTGTTGCTAGGCTCAGAAATCTACCCGGAGGCCTTCACAAAAAATCTCATCTCATCTTATCTCATCAGCTGCACTGCTTATCCTCAATAGGGTCGCGGGGGTGCTGGAGCCCATCCCAGCAATCATCGGGCAGTGGGCAGGGGACTCCCTGAACTGGTTGGCAGCCATTCGCAGGGCACACTGGGACAGACAACTCACTCGCTCATTCACACCTAGGGACAAATTGGACCGGCCAATCCACCTGAAATGCATGTCTTTGGAATGTGGGAGGGAACCGGAGTGCCTGGAGGAAACCCACGCAAGCATGGGGAGAACATACAAACTCCGCACAGTAAGGCCGGGAGCTGGATTTGAACCCACGCAGGAGGTTCCCACAACCTCAGAACTGTGCCGCACACGCGCTAACCACTGCGCCGCCGTGCTGCTTGTCTCAATTTAATAACGAAAGGTCGGATAACTCCGAAGAGAGTCGACCTTTTGTTCGCCACTTACAGCCTAGAGGTAAGATCTTAAGCCCGAGACCAAGCCCAAGCCCAAGCCAATCCAAATTTCTGGAAGTCTGGGTACATTGGGGTGGCGCAGAGCTTTTCTAGCTGACTTTTTTCTATTATCAGACTGCCATTGTTCATTTTCTCTGTTTATACAATCTTGTTTAACTCGGATTTAGTTAAAAAGACAGACTTTATGTGCTGCGCGTCTGCGGCCAGGGGCCTTCGTCTTTGAAGAGCGGAAGCGGGTTTTACACCGATAACAACAGCGACTAGATGTTGAAGGTGCTGTATCTGAGTCAGATCGGAAGGCTTCTTTCGCTACCGGTAACTTTGGGAACTAGTACTATTTGTTTTTTATTGTGAGGGAGCAAACCTATACCCCAAAAAATACGGCCTGGAAAGGGATGGACGCCGCCAGGCTTTACTGTCAGAAAGTGGTGCCCAGATGACCCTGGTAGTTAAGTGATCCGTGAACTATGAACCTAAACCTTTTATGACATCAACAAAGTTTGCATATCACAGCTAAAAGACCTTGGGGACGTGATGGACCAATGGGACGGAAGCAGCATTATGAAGACATATGAGGAGGAAGTGGAGGAGAGGCACTGGCTCAGGTTTCTATGTTTTCATGCCCCATCCCCATTACAGTAATGTGCCGGGCCCACTTAACGGGAGCGTAAAAGGCCTACGCTACGCACAATAAACAGCATTACACAATGAATTAGCCCATAAAAAGCAGACTGTTAAATGTACTGACCCAAACTACTGCCGGCGCCTCGCTACACACACAGACCCGTGCGTCGCCCTAACTTCATTAGCCGTTCTTCTTCGTGAGCACAGCCGATTGAAACCTAATTACCAAATTGGAGTCAAATGAAAAGCTTTTGCTCGCAATGACCGCCATCTGTCTCGCGACAAATGAACAGTGCCGCTTCCGCTGCGTTAGAGTCACTGCTTTGCACGAGAACATCTTCATTGACGCTTCCTATTGAGACACTCCAGCTCACGGCATAATATACCAATCACGCCTTTGAAACATACAATAGGTAATGAATAATGATTAATTATGTCACCTCGGCTGAAAGGTCAAACATTTTCCATTGAAGAGAAGTGAAAGCAAAATGGATCTGTTGTTTAAAGTGTGTGTAATGCTAAACATTGATAGGCAGCAATAGTGGCATGTATAAGCATTTTGAGGGGATGGTGATGATTTTGTTCCTTAGACAAACATGTAAAAAAACAAACACATAATTTTATGGCTTTGCAGACATCCAAGAGAGTAATTACCTTGTCTGCCAGCAGTAACTTATTTTTTACAGTGAACCTTCGTTTATCCCGGAGGTGACTTTTCAAAAAGAATCCGTGATAGACGAAATCCTGAAATAGAAATCTTTATTTTGTTATTTTTCATTATACAACTAAATAATCTGTCATACACTGAAACCAAACCCTTTTACTCAGTGGTTCCCAAAGTGGGCGGTGGAAAGATCTGGGGGGGCGGTCTGGAAGAAGAAGGCAGTAGGGGGGCGGTAATGGGGGCAGCAGTCCGAAGTCGAAGTTGGCCTGCAAAGGTTTAGGAACCATAGGGCTAAATCATTTGTTTGACAAATAAAAGTAGTCAAGTCATGCTTACTTGTATAGCCCTTAATCACAGGGAGTCTCAAAGGGCTGCAGAGACCACAGATTATTGCAAACTACTGATTATTATTACTCCACCCCCTGATCTAAAACCCACATGAGGGCAATGAAAAACTCAAAGACTAGACATTTCTACCGAGGTTGCAGATCGAATCTCAGGGGGCAGAGCATTCCACAGCACCGGGGCCTGAATGGAGAAGGCTCTAAAACCTGCAGTTCTCTTCTTAGCTCTTGGGATCACTAGTAGACCAGCATTTTCAGAGCGAAGGCGCCAGACTGGAACATAGGGGGAAATTAAATCTGAAATATAGGAGGGAGCAAGTCCATTTATGATTTTGTACAATACCAACAAACTTTAGAATCACATCTTAAGCTAACAGGGAGCCAATGCAGGTTAGCTAAAAGTACAGTATAAATCATCATTTACAAGTAATAACTGTTGGTTGTTTGGATCCCGTAACCACTAGGGTCGCAGGGGCACTATTTCCTGTAGTGTGTCTTGGGCAAGTACAGCCTGGTGGCAACAATCCCTCTTAATGCCAACTTATGCTTCCACTCTTAAACTGGGTGCCTTTTGCGTGTTAGGCGAATGTGCTAACACTGCACAACGGAAACACTACTGTACTGTCATATAATTTTTATAAAGATCAGAGAGACTGTTTGGCCAATCTATGAAGAACACAATGCATGATAGAAATCAGTAAAGTAGCGAGACTGTGAAAAGTGAAGTGCGTTATAGCGACTCCCTTCCACTGTAATTGCACTCAGTAAATGATAATGGAAGGTACTGTATTCGTTACGTATCAGATGTTTGGACTAGCGCTTAATCCAATGATGTTCTCCTTTTAGAGATAATGGAAGCCATCCAGCAAGGTTATCACGATGGGGACACACACATAGAAGAGATAATTATTCACATATTCTGCTTTTGTTGTTGTTTACGGGATTTCTTTTTTATGCTGGATTTTCTTCCAGGAAGAGTATCCATAGTAACTCTATCGGGAACTAATCTAATCTTTTTCTTGTCTATATTCAAATGTACGTCAACGGGGTCAATGTAAAGTTGGTTTACGATGAAATTCTGTCACTTTTGATCGATTGTCAATAACCCTACTGCGTAAAGAGCAACATGTGACACAAAGTCTCTGCTTCGGGTTGGGGACGGGGTGCCCTTTAAGAAATGCTTATCACATGGAGGGCAAAGTGCTCTTCATTTGAAAGTCGTTATCACCAGTGAGTCTTGGCCAAATAGGTTTGGATTGACAATTGATCAGTGCTGCTCAGTCTGCAGGTACTAATAACATTAATGTCCTACTGGCTCCATCACTGTCTGTCTTTGCAAATCCACTTAGACACAATGAAACAGACCCAAAGGGACGGCACAGGACCTTTCCAAAACAAATTATTGCTGCTATTTCATTACACTTTGTGCAAGGTGAGACCTCTTTAGAAAGGGAATCGTATTATTTCATTTGGTAATTGCGGTAGAACTGCGCTTTCATATTGGGAACCCAGCTGTCAACTCTCACCTCCATGAACAAGATGGATGTTTTCAGAGAGGAGCTTGACTTTACTTGCAGATTGCATGGGACACTCCAAAGGTAAAAGAACAAAATATCGATTCATCTATCAGAACAAAATACAACTGCAACAGTGGCAAGTGCAGGCAGTTTTATGCAACATTTTAGCTAGTTAGTTCTTTGAATTTTTGCGCCAGAGCAGGATTTTTTTTTTAATACAAATCCAGCATTATGGCTAATTGTTTTTAACATGCAAAATTATGCCATTTCCTCCTGGCCCAATTGGAGCAAACAATCCAAGAAGGGACAAAATGACCAAAAAGACAAAAAATGTACAGTAATTGTCAATAAAAAAATGCCTACTGGTTTTTACGGACCATTGGCTGCTTTTCATCAATCTGCCATTAGAAGAAGCAGAATAACAGGGGGAGGAAGAATTAAAAGGATAGCGAGAATAACAAAAACAAGAATATACATAAGGAGAATGAAGACAGTAATTAAGAGAAGGAGACAAAGTATGAGGTAGAGAAGGTGAAAGAGAAAAATGTGAAGAATAAGAATGGACTAGTGTGGGCCCATGCAACCTTTAGTGTCCTGAAACCTGCTTTGAAATTAAATGTATTATTATTATTATTATCATTATGACTATTATTATTATCATCAGTATTATTATTACTATAATCGTTTGAGGTGACTTGGGCTTAAACATTTCAATGATGTTTTTCATTAAACATTTCTTTTCATTATTTATATAAAAATAGTTATTGAAACTCAGGAAATCATTTAATCAATATTTTTCTAAAAAAAGAAACGATAACAAAAATAAAAAAGCAATCAGGGGAGCAGAAGCTCCAACCTACCTAGTGTCAATCTATGCACACATCTGCCACGTTAATGTCAGTAACATTTATTTTTGCTGTACAGGACTATCACGGGAAATTACATTCATGTGATAAAGTTCTTTATTTTCTATACAAAAATGACGTACATTCTGTGGTATTTTACAATCAACTTCAGTATTGCAAGTCTTGTCACGGTTGCCCATTGCCCTCACTTGGCCCCGCCCGTTTGGCGCCAGCTGCGGCTCGTTGCCTGATTGGCTTCCCTCCTATTCAAACTCAATGCTCTCATTCACTCCTTGTCAACGAACCTCTGCACTTGCAAGACTTGTGTTTTGACTCCCTCCGGTGTCCTGCTCATGTATCCAGTGTCCGGTATCGATCCCGCCTGTCTCGTCCTGTCTGGTATCTTGCTCCAGTGTCCTGTATTGACCCCTTCTGTCTCCTCCTGCCCAGTATTTTGCTCCAGTCTCCATTATCCGATATCGATCCCACCCTTCTCGTCCTGTCCGGTATCTTGCACCTGTCTTTAGTATCCGGTATCGACCCCGCCTGTCTCATTCTGTCCGGTATCTTGCTCCAGTATCCGGTATCGACCCAGTCTGTCTCATCCTGTACGGTATCTTGCTCCAGCCTCCAGTATCCGGGATCGACCCCGTCTATCTCCTCCAGTCCGGTATCTTGCTCCAGTATCTGGTATCGATCCCGTCCGGTATCTATCCGTGTGTCCTGTATCGTTCCCATCTGTTCTGTCCGGCCTCGATCTCGTCTGCCTCTGACTTCTCTGTCGCACTTCTTCCGCCCAGCGATCGCCGCATCCCTGGCGTTTGTGTTCCCGCACATAAATGCCCCATTCCGGTAAAGTAAAGCTTGTGTGAAAACGTTACGCGTCTGGGTCCTTCGGCGGTGTGGGTTCTGACAAGTCTTTGATTCTTCACCAATGTGGTTTATGTCATTCACTTATATATCCTAGCTCAAAATATCAGAATATTATGAAAACGTATGTTAGAAGGCACCTCAACTAATCAACATAATTGAAATTATAAAAGGCCTCTTTAAATTTGTATTGGAGGCATTTTAAATGCATTAGAGAACACAAATAACTTTATCATGGTATTCAAATTTTCAAAGACAGTCTTGTACATTCAATCAAAAAGATAGGAACTCAAGCAAAATATTTTCTTTAGACGTGTTTGTTGCTGCTCGTCTGAAGAATATAATTCATAATTACCTTTTTTTAAATAAATTCTGTCAATAATTTTTTCTGATGTTTTCAATTGGATTTGTTTAATATTGGGATTGTACAATACGTGGATAATTTTAACCAACAACTTTGTTATCGCTGACCCTGAACGGGAAACTTTGATGAGTTAACTTTTCAGTGCAACTTCTTTAAAATTGTCCAATGAAAAGGTGTTGTTAAATATCTGTAGAAATTAAAGGGTGTGCACACTTTAGAGATGAGAAACTGCAAATGTGAAGGTCTCGTGAACATTTTAACTTACAGATTAAATCATTAGGAATTTTACGTCTGTTTGAAATTGAAGCAAATTCCGTATTCATGTGCATATGTTAAAAAAAGCCAGCCTGTGATTCTTTAAAAGAGAAACTCGCCTCTTCAAGACTTCACTTCCACTCGGATGACTTGAGCTTGAATTTAACAATGTAGGTTAAACTGCACACAATCTGGAACAAATCCTCGACGCACGCACGTAAACACACTCACAATCTTGTACACACTTAACACTTGGCCTCTAGCAGGGCGAGGGCTACCACACAGTGAGAGCCTCATGAAACAAGAGAAGCTATAAAAAGAGGAGACGGAGGCAGAAGTGCTGCGACATTCAATAAGCTTCAAGATTATCTTCGAAAATCATGTCTGGCTTTCTATTGTCCGTCCCTTACCTGACGGCTATTTTACCTTTTTTCTACATCATAAATGCCGGTCGTTGTTCTGTCTTATCATTTGCGCTTTTTCCAGAAACATTTCAGCAGAAAGGTAACGAGTAGTCAATGGTGTTGGAACTGATATGTTACAAAGAAACGAACTCCTGCAATGCAACTACATTTCTGCTGGTGTACTAGGGATTCCAAGAGCCAAGAAGAAATCCGTAGGTTCGAGAGCGTTCTCCATTCGGGCCCCGGGGGAGTGCTCTGCCCTATAAGATAAGATCTGCAACCACAGTGGAAGTGTTTAAGTCTAGGCTTAAATTATATTATATTCCTATAGCTTTATACTTTTGTCTTCTTGTCGTTAAGGGAAAAGGATGAGCCTGCTTGTTGCACGGTAGATGCATTTTGAGTCATCGTACCAACACATGGACCTAATATATGCCATAATCTAGAACCTGCTGCATCGGTCAAGATTTTGGGACAGGACGCTGTCAACTTGACATTCTGTTATTAGCTATCTTTAATGTTGATGAAATTTGTGTATTGTCTGTTGATCCCCTAGCAACATCCATTGCTGCCTGGTCATCGTGTAAGGATTACCTTATGTGCGGCCTTCTCAAGGATTCTTCATTTTCCTCGTCCTGAGGTTTTTGAGTTTTTCCTTGCCTTCATATAGGTTTCAGATCAGGGGAGTAAACATGACTTGACTGCAACGTGTTATTAATAAAAAATTGCAACTCAACTGTCGTTACCACATGGTGTGTTATTAAAAGTAGAACAAGAAATGTCCTTTGATTGCTGATCGTACCTCCCTCCCTCATGATGTGGCTTACAATTATTTGTTGGGAAGCAACATATAGTAAGCGTAGTACGAGTAAGTACAGTTTTGGTGACACCTACTCAAGCACAGAGTATGAGAACAGTGTCTTTTTTTGTCATGGAGTTATTCTCCCTTCCATACATAAATATACTTGCGTCTAAGCCGCATTCATAACTATAAAATAAAATACTCAAATCATAGAGTCGGTTTATATGCGCAAATTTGGTTGTGTGTCACCAGTATGGAATGGTAAGTAGCACGTGAGGAGGAAGCATGGCTTATACAGGGAGTGCAGAATTATTAGGCAAGTTGTATTTTTGAGGATTAATTTTATTATTGAACAACAACCATGTTCTTAATGAACCCAAAAGTCTCATTAATATCAAAGCTGAATATTTTGGAAGTTGGAGTGGGGCTTTTTTAGTTTTAGCTATTTTAGGAGGATATCTGTGTGTGCAGGTGACTATTACTGTGCATAATTATTAGGCAACTTAACAAAAAACAAATGTATACCCATTTTAATTATTTATTTTCATCAGGGAAACCAATATAACAGCTCAACATTCACAAATATACATTTCTGACATTCAAAAACAAATCAGTGACCAATATAGCCACCTTTCTTTGCAAGGACACTCAAAAGCCTGCCATCCATGGATTCTGTCAGTGCTTTGATCTGTTCACGATCAACATTGCGTGCAGCGGCAACCACAGCCTCCCAGACACTGTTCAGAGAGGTGTACTGTTTTCCCTCCTTGTAAATCTCACATTTGATGAGGGACCACAGGTTCTTTATGGGGTTCAGATCAGGTGAACAAGGAAGCCATGTCATTAGTTTTTCTTCTTTTAGACCCTTTCTTGCCAGCCACACTGTGGAGTACTTGGATGCGTGTGATGGAGCGTTGTCCTGCATGAAAATCATGTTTTTCTTGAAGGATGCGGACTTCTTCCTGTACCACTGCTTGAAGAAGGTGTCTTCCAGAAACTGGCAGTAGCACTGGGAGTTGAGCTTGAGTCCATCCTCAACCCGAAAAGGCCCCACAAGCTCATCTTTGATGATACCAGCCCATACCAGTACCCCACCTCCACCTTGCTGGCGTCTGAGGCGGACTGGAGCTCTCTGCCCTTTACCGATCCAGCCACGGACCCATCCATCTGGCCCATCAAGACTCACTCTCATTTCATCAGTCCATAAAACCTTAGAAAAATCCGTCTTGAGATTTTTCTTGGCCCAGTCTTGACGTTTCAGCTTGTGTGTCTTGTTCAGTGGTGGTCGTTTTTCAGCCTTTCTTACCTTGGCCATGTCTCTGAGTATTGCACACCTTGTGCTTTTGGGCACTCCAGTGATGTTGCAGCTCTGAAATATGGCAAAACTGGTGGCAAGTGGCATCTTGGCAGCTGTATGCTTGACTTTTCTCAGTTCACGGGCAGTTATTTTGCGCCTTGGTTTTTCTACACGCTTCTTGCGACCCTGTTGACTATTTTGAATGTAACGCTTGATTGTTCGATGATCACGCTTCAGAAGCTTGGCAATTTTAAGAGTGCTGCATCCCTCTGCAAGATATCTCACTATTTTTGACTTTTCAGAGCCTGTCAAGTCCCTCTTCTGACCCATTTTGCCAAAGGAAAGGAAGTTGCCTAATAATTATGCACACCTGATATAGGGTGTTGATGTCATTAGACCACACCCCTTCTCATTACAGAGATGCACATCACCTGATATGCTTAATTGGTAGTAGGCTTTCGAGCCTATACAGCTTGGAGTAAGACAACATGCATAAAGAGGATGATGTGGTCAAAATACTCATTTGCCTAATAATTCTGCACTCCCTGTACAGGAACAACTAAATCAATTGGCAAACCTGAGCACAGAATTTATGGTAGAAGTGTGATGAATTTATCAAATATAAACCATTACCGGAAAGAGCCACACGCCGCACAGACATGTGACACATAAAACCTGTCTTTAGTTACAAAATCCTAGTTAACCATGACTGTACAAACAGAAAAAAAAAAGAACGTGGCCCGTTCTGAACATATTCATTGACATTTTAGGGCCAAAATTTGGACCAGGTTAGGCTTGGGCTCGGGCTTAAGATGTTACCTCTAGACTGAAGGTGGCAGACAAAACCTTTTCCCTCTTGCCAAATGTTTGCTTGCTTCGGAGCTGCCGGGCCCTTTGCTTAAAATCAACGCAACAAAATATTTCCCCGTGCAGATCGGTCTCTTTAAATTCACCTGCTTTGGGCGCGATCGCTCTGGTGGATTACTGCCCCGTACTGAATCATAGTTTGTGAAATCGATGATGTTTCCCAACGCCCGCTTGCAGGTGCTTGCACACCAACTTGGAATCAGATTGGCTAAACCAACAGCTTTCTTAAAGACTAATGTCAGGGTACACACTTTCAGGATTTTTTGTGAAGGTCTCGGTTAATTTCTAAACCTAGCAACAAGTAATCGATGAAACATGATGAGTAAGTGCCTCAATATGAAACCAATCATCTGGAAGCAGCACAATCAGGGAGAAGCAATGAAACAAAGCTGACAGACAATCTGGAGTTATTTGATAAGTATTGATGGTTAAAATACTGACATCACATGATTCAGATATATTTTAGGCCAGCAGAGAAGGCCCTGTAGTCCTTGACGCCCACTACTGAAGTAATGTACTCAACACTGGTCGTCAATATAAATGAAACTATGTAGGCGGTAGAAAGCAATTACGATCCGTCCCTTAATCCCCAGCGGTTTCAAAAAAGTCTGATATTTAGCTTGTCTTTGCTCACCTTGTGTGGGTGCGAAAGCGAGCTAATCAGGATATACTGAACAGGGATTACGTCTACCTTTCAAAGATCGGGATAAGGCGTTTAATTAATCCAATCACATGTGCTTGAATCTCCATTCAGAGAGAACAGAATTGTTGAAAAGACCAATTTCTTTTCTTTTTTTTAAGGGAGGGACAAAACAAGAAGAGAGGGATGAAGGGTGCCGAGCGGATGTCAGGAGAAAAGTGATGTGATGGAAGAGAAAGAAGAAGAAGTGGCAGAGGGCAGGTGTTGGCCCTGGATTATTCCCCACCTTCAAGCAGAGGAATTAGACGTGGAGGTGGGCGAGGCGGGCTGATAGTTTTAACAGAATGGAGTCCAGATAAGGAAGCAGAGAGGACCCGGTGGAGGGAGAAGTTAATTACCTGAGCAGAGGGCATGCAGCGAGAGGTGATTGGAATGAGGGATGGCGAGATATCTCTCACGGTTTCCCCTCCGTGGCTTCGGATGCATACGGAAACAGACATTTATTGGAGGCTTGTTGGTCCTTCAAACACCGCACAGTGCCTCGGAATATTAAACAGGAATCAAAGAGACTCAGGGGAGCAGCACAAGGCCTCGGTAAGGCATGAGGTATGCTGTGCAATTATAATGACACACAAATGCAGGTTAGCTAGACACAACATTAGGAACATCTGCTCTTGAATCTATCCATTTGGAACATGGTGTTTTTTTTTCTGATTTCCTTTAAGTTTGACTAAATATTTTATAAGATTATTCTGTTTTCATTTTTACACACTTGGAAATGAGATTATACCTTATTGTTGTTCGTTATTTTGACGTTTATGCACTGTTTAAAACATTGTCACTTTCGCCCAATCGTGTCAGTCCTTTGATATCCATACCATATCTGCTTTTGTGTAGATTTAATAAAAGGAAGGGATCAGGGGAGAGCCTTTAGAACGGGTTTGAATTTCTCATCTGAAAGCCTGCTCTCCTGTTCTCATTGCATGCTTAAAATCCATGGATGTCTTCTCTCCCTATTGTGAGAGTCTACTCAACTTTAATTTTAGCATTATTAAATATAGTATAAAAAATGTTGTGCACGTTATGTGAAATATGTTTACTGAAAGAACACCCAAGCAGAACATTTTGCACGTTTTGAGTGTATTTTTTTTACTTCTTTCCAATTTTAAGACATTCTCATTTCTTTTTCTCGGAAAATAAGACATTTCAAATGAGCCGATTTCAGGTTGATTTTTTTTTTTAATCTAGTTAACCATTACTCCTTAGAAGTAGCAAAATATTTTGCCAGGCAAGACATTTGTACTCATTCTTAGTATAAATGTTATTTTCAGAGAAAAACGAGATAAATATCTTTTACTTTGAATTATACTTACAATGATTAAAATACTTTTGAAAATTAAAATGTAGTCACCCCCAATGCAGTATTGTTCAAATTACAGCCTGAGGGCCATTTGAGGCCTGCACACTACATTTGAGCATCTTAGAGTTTATACTGAAATGGATATTATGCTCCATCCGTCCATCCATTATCTGCACCGCTTATCCTCAGTAGGGTCGCGAGGGTGCTGGAGCCCATCCCAGCTATCTCCGGGCAGTGGGCAGGGGACACCCTGAACTGGTTGCCAGCCAGTCATAGGGCACACAGAAACAGACAACTCACTTGCTCATTCACACCTTGGGACAATTTATACCGGCCAATTACCCTGACATGCATGGATTTTTTGGGGGAATGTGGGAGGAAAATGGAGTGCCCGGAGGAAACCCACGCAAGCACGGGGAGAACATGCAAACTCCACACTGGAAGGTTCGATCCATTTTAACATGTGTTTGGTAGAATTAGATAAGGGTTTTTTTCTCGTTGTGGCAGAAAATATTAATTAATTAGCAAAATAATGTAACATCTATCAAATATGACAGTTTTACTAACTTTTGGTGTGTTTTTACTTTTTTTTAATAGAAACATCTAATTATCTAAAAATAGGAAAAAAAAATACTTAAATTTTGCAAACTTTTCTGCCAATGGGGTACATATTTATATTTTTGGGGGCTCAGGTATGAGGGGAAATTATCAAAATAATGTACCATCTGTCAGTTACCTAGCCACCTCCCACTAGGGGGACATGGCTCCGGTATATACAGACATGCATTGTTACTTAGGAACTTTTTGCTCATTTTAAGCATGAGTTTGTTTTTTTTTTCGTTTTTAAAAAGAACCATCTCAAATAGCTCGAAATAATAAAAAATGTTTATAAAGTCAGCTGACTTCTCCATCACTGATAGTAGTAGTGCTCAAGTATGAGGGGACTGCCCCAGAAATGTGCATCTAATGGTGTGACTTTATCAGGTTAAATATTTTCTGTGAGACTCGGAAATGCCAAATGAGGAAGGCAGGATGCAAGAAGGAAAGGACACCAGAGGGGGAAAAGCAAAGAGACGTTCCATTAATAGAGCAAACTTCAGAGCCAAATTACTGAGGCGCCCGCCGAGATAGCGATCACAGCACGGCCATGTACCCTGAGTCTGCTAACGCAGCGCTCGTTACATTTGCATCGCCGTCATTACAAGCCTTATCGCTTGCATCCTTCAAAGCAGTGGAGAAAAGTTGAAAGGGAGCACGTTAGTTCACATCATGAGAGGTGAGATGCTGGTCAGGTCCAAAACTCTTAAGTAAAACATGGGATTATTAGGGCTGCAACAATTAGTCGAAATTGTCGACAAAATTGTTAACAGAGCTAGTTAACGGATTCCATTGTTGACTGTTATCACCAATCATTTTTTTACAACAGAGTAAGACATCTTTCACGATATTTATCTCTGCTGAGAGTCACTTATGCGCAATAAGATCTCTCGCTCAAGCAGTAACATACACAAATGACGGCGTCAACATCAAGTACGTGGACAAAAACTTCTAAAGTTATGCAGCATTTTTTAGCCTGAATACGGATGATAATAACACTACTTGAAGAATTCGCAAAAAGGAAGGTTTTACTTTCTTCTGAGATTGGAAAAAAGATCTTAGAATAAGCAAAAATTACAACCATCTTTAATATCAGACAAATTTGATATTTTACTTTTTTTTCCCTCATTTTACAAAATGACTGCGTTAAAACGTGTCAAAAAGGAGAAGAAATATGACAATTTTCATGTTTGTATATTTTTAATGTATAAATAAATAAAAATTTTTAAACCTATTGGCAGAAAATCATGTTCAGTTTAAGTACTTCTAAATTTGGGGGGAATTTTAACCTGGATCACGAATAAAAAGACAACTTGAAAAGTTGGCAAAGCTGACCTTGCATATCATAGCAGTAGCTCAGTGAGAAAGCACGTCGGACAGTAAAACAAAACAGAGTTTAACTCCCCGAGATAAGATTCAAGTAGAATTCAAGCCTATACAGTTTGATGACATGCGTTCTATATTTTATACGCGTATATTTCGCTATAAACGATAGCTTGAGCATTATGTCAGACTGTGCCTGACAAAGGTATTTGAAATTAAATGCATCCTGTCCAAAGTTTGTTTTATTTTAAATTGTTGACAATAGCTTTTTATTTTGTTACATACTTTGCAGTGGCCACTGAATAAATTTCATTAAATGCACATATTCCTATTTGTCTAATTAACTGTTCTACTGCTCCTAATGCACCTTTTCAGGGTATACATATACGTTTACTTGATTTTATTATTATTAGTTATTTATTCAGGGATTTATATCTCTACTGACCGAGTACTATGCCTAAATGGTTTTAGATGGCATTTTAATTTTAATTTTATACAAATACGCAGTTTTATTAATAAAACATGTATTTTTCATTTTACCCATTTGTTTGTGTTTAATAAAATTTGCAACATTTTTAAATCAACTTTATGCTAAATTAAAGAAAAATTAATAATTATCCAATTAACTAATCCATTCAATAGTCGTTGACTCATCGACTATTGAAATAGTCGTTAGTTGCAGCCCTAACGTTACATGAAGTAAAAACGGTTTCGTCTTTTTAAACGCGGAACCAGGCGAGCCAAGGACCTTCCATGATTGGTCCCCGCAGACTGACCCCGCGGCTCATTCGCTGGCTGGACAGTAATTTTGTTAAGGGCACAGGTTGCTTCCTGTGCTAAACATGTCTTTGCAAATGAAGTTTGGGATGCCTAAGGGGAGCGAGGGGGGTTCGGGTAATGGAGCCGGTCGAATGGGAGAAAGAGGCAAGACAGGGAAGCGGAATAAGGAAGCCGGGCGGAGGTAATGGAGGTTGAATGAAGTGGAGATACGGCCGCATCAAAGTGGCATTAGCGTTGATTCACTGGGCCTGCTTTGAGTTTTGGACCCGAACATTTCCAGACGTCAAACAAAGATGACCCCTGCGAGCTGAGGGCTGTGTTCCAGCTTGACCCCGGGGGTCCACGGCAAGGCCTAATGCCTCACGCGAAGCAGAAGAAAAACAAACAGTTGTCAACATCTGAAGGGGAGTTTTGACTCCAAAAGGGGCAGATGTGCGGGAGGTAAGATCGGGCCTAAATAATCCATCCCGACCCGACTCAAGCTCAGGGGGATTAAAGCCCGACCTAGCCCGAGCTCGACTAAATAACTTCATTTCCAGAACCAATCTCGGAGCAAACCCAAAATTTCACATTTTATTCATGAGGACTCGAGAAGAGGAGAGGTAATTCATGATAACAAATTAAAGCCTGTCTTTTGTAACGAAATGTTAGCTAAACAAGAATGTATTAACATTTACATCCTTTGTATTTCTATGTATGCAATGGTTTCATTACCTTACAATTGTCCATCATTTTAAGGCAGTAACATTATTTAAGGCTGTCTGTCTTTTTGACGGGTGGAAAATTGGACTATAAACCACAGCAACTGTATGTCCTTGATAATTTAGCACAGCACTGTGAGAGAGAGAGGCAGAGTGACGAAGAAGAACACAAACTGGTGGAAAATAAACAGAGATACAAAGGAATTCTTTGAATTAACGTCGCTAGACTTTAGTGCAGTATGTGTTGTGATGAGACAACTTCTGTTTTTTTTTTTTTGCACACCATGGTCTCTCATGTCCAAAATGACCTCGGAACGTCTCAGCGTACTGTAAGTTGTGACAAGATACTGATTAATCACGGTGTTTCTTGCACATGCTCCTAGGTCTGAAAAGAGAGAAAAGCCTGGCCGGACCCAAATCTAATCATTGACATTTCAGGCCCGACCCAGGCCAAACTGCAGGTTGGATTGGGCTGGGATTTGGACCTGGGCTTAAGATCTTACCTCTAAGATGTGTATCCTAAGTCTTGTAAGTATTTAAAAAAAAACAATATCAGTGGGACCTTTATGTCCCATCACAGTGCAAAATCACATTAGGTATGGTATTATATTTTACTTTACTTATTTCCTTAGTAAACAGGAAAGCATAAACCTTAAAATGCACAAAATGATCTGATATGAGAGATTATTTTCCTGATTGTAAGGTTTACATCATTCTTTCGTATCAGATAGTTTTTAATGTTTTCTTTCCTTAGTTTGAAATGAATGAGTTAAAATTTAGAGAAAAAAAGAAGGTCCAAAACTCTGAAGTAAAACATGAGATTACTAAGGCTGCAACAATTCTTCGGAATTGTCGACAAAATTGATAACGGAATTAGTCGACAATGAAATCTATTGTTGACGATTATCACCAAACATTTTTTTAAGAACAGAGTGAGACACCTTTCATGATATTTATCTCTGCTGAGAGTCGCTCATGCACAAAAGCATCTCTGGCTCGAGCGGTAACATACATAAATGACAGCGTCAACATCAAGTACGCGTACAAAACTTCTAAAGTTGTGTTGCATTTTAGCCTGAATATGGACGATAATAACACTACTTGTAGAATTTGCAAAGAGGAAGGGTTTACTTTTTACTGAGATCGGGAAAAAAACATTGGAATTAGCAAAAATATCAACAATCTTTAATATCATAAAGATTTGATATTCTACCTTTTTTTCCCTTATTTTACAAAATGATTCTGTTAAAAAGTTTCAAAAAAAGAAGTGATATTACAATTTTCATGATTATATATTTTTAATGTATATATAAATAGAAAAAATGAACCCATTGGCAGAAAATGATGTTCATTTGAAATACCTTCTGCCTGAATTTTAGCCTGGATACCTGGATAGCCTGGAAAGACAACTTTGCAAAAGCTGACCTTCCGTATCATGGCATTACCTCGGTGAGGCAAAAACAAGAGAAAACTTAACGAAACTATGTATGAATCGCCTTGGTAGGATTCAAATTATATTGAAGCCAATACGGTTTTGAAAATCAATGCGTGCAGTCCAAAGTCCATTTTCATTTCCAAACTCAGTTTGATTTCTTTTGTTACAGACTTTACAGTTGACCAAAGAATGTACTTCAAAAAATGTGCATAACTTTTGTTTGATTTGCTGCTCTGATGCAGCTCGTGAATCTGTTCTTGGTATACAGGGATAAAGATTTTTATAAGGTTTTATTTAACTATTTATTTGTTTGTCCCTTAAAAATAAACAGAAGTTTATTTATGGATTTATATCTCTACTGGCCAAGCAATTTGCCTAATTAGTTTTACAGTAAATAGGGAATTTTATTGTATTTTTTGTACAAATCCGCAGTTTGTTTATCATCATTTGCCATATATTTAAAATGAACTTCATGCTAAAATGAGGAAAAATTAATAATTATCCGATTTTTCCACTAATGTATCAGTAGTCGGTGACAAGTTGACTCCTAAACCAATCGGTTTTTTGCAGCCCTATAAAAGAAGGATATGGTATGTTGTGTACTTTACTTGATTTATAGCGTAAATGCTCAACCATTCACTTTTTACCGAGCGAGCACTGGATTAAAAACCCGATTTGCGTATATTCCTTAAGACACTGAATGACTCCTGGATCAATTTCTCACTCCATCCAAATCACATGAATTCCAAACAATGACAGTTAGTGGCCCCCAGGAGCCAGGTATTCCCCTGGAGACCCCGTGCTTCTCCACCCCATCCAGGCCACTTTCCCCTCGCAGGCTCCTAATCGGATCGGTCACAAGTTAACTCCATTATGGCAGAGCGGCGAGCCATTCGACGCACTCCAGTCCTTGCTAGTAATTTGCTCCTATTAGCAGCTTTTACAGAGACTGAGAGCCGCCGCGTAAACAAGCTCCAAAGCGGCCTTTCAGGGTGCGCTTGCACGCTGTGTTTGTTTGCCCATAAAAAGGTGTTAGTTTCGGTCGGGGATTCAATTGGAGGAGTCAAACCTAATCAGGGGACGCGGGAGTCGTGCTGGGTTAGAGTGTCGGAGGGTCTCGGGTTACCCCAGAAGTTGTGCGGTAATCCGAGCAGGAGGCTGAATTGTTCAGTTATCACAATAATATCCTCTATGAGGCAGAAAAAAATGTTAGGCCGTACTGATGCCCACCAAGAGCTATAAGTCATAGTAGAAGCAGAATTACTCAGTATTACAGTGGTATCTCTACTTAAGAATGTATCCATTCTGGGAGTAGCTTCCTAACTTGAAAACTTCATAAGAGTCGCATTTTGAATGTAAATGTGCTAATCCGTTCCAAGCCTCGCAAAAGTATGGTATGTCTTTTTTAAAAAGTCCTAAGGTAGAACATGAAACAAATACAAGTTGAATTTAGATCACCACACAATAAACGCCAAACTAGAGGCACATAATGTAAAAAAACAAAGAATAAAAGAAATAATAAGAATATTCATTTACCTTTTCACCTTGCATTTGTTGAAGAACTGACCCAATAACGTCTGCTTTTGCTGGCTTTCGACAATCCATCAGAAATACACTAGCTGACTTGTCAACACTTTTTCCAATTTTTCTCAAATGTTTTTAATTATGGCTGATTGAATGATGGCTGCATCCCCCTCCCCGCTATCTTGCCAGAACCCTTTCTTCTCCTCGCCTCTGAACTCTGAACTCTGACGGTGACACAAAGGGCACGCCAGGAGCACGCATGCGTACTGGGTTGCCCGGCAAATTCGTTTGTTTACGTTCAGGAAACTCTGAGAGCGGCTAATAGCAATGCAAGCTGTACTGTATTTTTGACTTTATATCCTGAAATGCCTTTGTCACTAGAGGCAATGTTTTCATGTTCAGATACTTTGTAACCTGAAACATTCATATGTTTCTTTCTCTCTCTCTGTCTTTTTAACTTCTTTTGCTCTAACTTTCTTTTTCCTTTTCTCTCTTTTCTCTTTCTCTCTTCTTACCCTTCGCGCTTTCTTTTCTCTTTTCTCACCCTCTGTCTTTCTATTTCTCTTTGGATTTCTTTATTCCTCCTTCTTTCTTTCCCCCCCTCTCATGACTTTTTATCTCTTTATTTTTCACGCTCTCGCCCTCTCTTTCTTTTTCTTTATTTGTCTTTTGTCCTTTTCCCTCCCTCTTTCTCTTATTTCTTTATCTCTCTTTTTCTTTCTCTTTAATCTACTAGTCCGGCCCCAGACAGAATGTTTGTTCTATCGTTTGGCCCCTGAGTTAAAATGAGTTTGACACCCCTCAAAAAGTTCCTCAAAAATCTGTAAATCATATAAAGTCTCATCTCATCTCATTAGCCGTACCGCTTATCCTCATTAGGGTCGCGGGGGGGCTGGAGCCCATCCCAGCCATCTCCGGGCAGTGGGCAGGGGACACCCTGAACTGGTTGCCAGCCAATTGCAGGGCACACAGGGACAGACAACTCATTCGCTCATTCACACCTAGGGACAATTTGGACCGGCCAATTCACCTGAAATGCATGTTTTTGGAATGTGGGAGGAAACCGGAGTGCCCGGAGGAAACCCACGCAAGCACGGGGAGAACATACAAACTCCGCACAGGAAGTCTGGAGCTGGATTTGAACCCACGACAGGTTCCCATGACATGAACTGTGCCGCACAAGCGCTAACCACTGCGCCGCCGTGCTGCCTCATATAAAGTCAAAACTTTAAAATGCAAAGACAGAAATTGCCTTATTTGCAAAACATTTTTCTCATTTCAAATGTTATTTTCATCGATTTACTAGTTGACATCTTCATAAACGTAACGATTTATGAATTATCTGATGGGACATCTTGTAGGTAATTCAAATATTCTGTTTTAATAAACTCAAAAGAAGAAAAATAACACAAGATCTGTCTCTTTTGCTGATTTTAAGGATTGTTTGTTGAATACTTTTTTTGAGTAGGACACATGTTAAAGATGTATTGTTTTATATAATTATTATCATTAAAATGATAAAATAAAAACTTATATAAATTACTATTAATTTTATTTTGATTTTATTTTCATTATTTTATTTACATTTTTTACTGATCTGGGAAACGTGAACAGTGATGAATTCATTTATTAATTACTATGGTGTGCTTTGGTCACTTTGAGTCTCCATTGTTTGTTTTCTTCCTTGTGCTTTTTAGCATGTGTTTTTGGTTGTGCGACACCATCCTGTGATATCTAGTGGTCAAGTAACACACACACACACTATCCTGTATGGATTCATTTTATTTCACGAGGAAAATAAGTTAAAAAGATAGTCAACTGAGAAAACGAATACTGAAAATAAGCTAAATCAGCTCTCAATTGGCCATTTCTTAATCCTAGGGACAAGACGTTCTATTTAAAGAAACAACACCGGCCTCTCCAATACCAAAATTGGACATTAACCCTCTTACAATAATAAACGACTTTGTCAGAGTTTCTTTTCTGACATTTAACAAAACTGATACTTTTGTTGGGTTTATTGCAAGTAGTAATAATTTGGCTTTAGCTTTTATCCGGGGAACATAAAGTAGACAGGGGAGGCAGCTCCAGGTCCCTACAGGAAGCAATAAGCTCACCCACGATAACAATCTGAATGAAGGGGAAAAGGGAGGCGGGTGAGTTGAGGGGCAGAGAGCTGACAGAGGAGCATTTCACTCTTATCCAGGCGCACTTCAGGCTAGTTATTTTCTCCTGTTTAACCCCAAGAAATGCCCGCCGGAATGGGAGGAAAAAGGAACCCGAGATGAGAAACGCGGTGCCAGTCCATCTGCGGGAAAAGTCCGCAGATGTGGGGGTGACAATGGTGTACCGACCCCATCTATCAGCCGGGGGGGACAAGATTGCCGCAAGGGGAAAAAATGAAAGGAAATGTCTGGACTCTTGTGCTTAAGTCAACTGGTGTTTGCTCGCTTCCCTCTTTCTGCACTCCCTAAGGAAAAGGAAAAAGCTTTCCTGTCATTCAAGTTTCATTCATATGAAGGAAGACCGTTTTCAACAATCAGGGCAATTTGTTCAGGAAGTAACAGATTGGTAGACTGTACAGTTGATTTCAGAGATAATTCCTTGGGCTTGCAGTCAAAACTTTCCATCCATTTCCATTTATTTTTCTACAGATACATTGTATTTGTAATAATAATAAAACAAGTATGATATTTTCTTGTAAAAATCATATGAAAAATAACTAAAACAGGGTGCAAATTTGAAGCCCTCATATCTCCTTAACTATTAATGGTACTAAGATAAAAGTTGTGCCATATTTAAACTAATGACATTAAGTTTTTTTGCAGGCTATTGATTTTTTTTAATATCTATTTTCAGACCTATTAATGGCGTTCACTCAACCAGAAAAGACGTTTTTGTGCTTTAATTTGAAAAAACTGCATCATGGACTGCTGTTCAAAGTGCATTTAACAGAAAATTGGGGAATTCCATAGTAAGATGTAGAGGTAAGATCTTGGGCCCGGGCCTGAACCCATAAAATGTCAATCATTAAGTTGGGTTGGGCTGGGCCTCTCTCTCTGTTTTTTTGTTGTTGTCTTTTTCACAAGGAATCTGCACGTATTCTACTTTTTGCTTTGACTGAAGTAATATTTTTCTGAAGTAGCTGTACTTTTACTTGAGTAACACACTTCGGCGCTGCAGTTCGGCACCAAAATCCACACTTGGTCGCTGGAGTTATATTATTCGGATAACTACCATAAAGAACATGCTTACCACACTATCAGTTTAACTCCAAATCACTAATTCCAAAGAAATTTCCATTCTTCCCGTTTCACGGTGGATGATGCGCTGCTTCCTCTTGCCACCTCTACGTTGCTTATGTCAGACGTTATTTCAGCTGCTTGTCAAACTTTCTGTCTGTTTTTCGGCTTTAAATTTCAGTATTTACATCTTGTTATCTGCAGAATATGATTTTCTTTTCTGTCCCATTTCTTTCGGGTTTTTTTTTGCGGCACTTCACCCGAAGCGCACACTTTGGCACCCAAACAAAGCTTGGGGTTTACATCGCGCTGAGCCCCTGAAATAAAGTTAATCGGTCGGGTTCAGGCGAGTTCGGATTCACATACCCCCAGGCGGGGTCGGGTCGGGCTGGAATTTTTAGACCCGATCTTACCTCTGGTGGGATGGCAGGGTAAAATCATAATGGATGGGTGCCTATGCCCAGCTAAAACAACTGGACGCCCCTCAACCTCAGAAGTTGTGATTGAACAAGTCCAAACTCATTTCCAGCGGAGCCTCCGTAAATCGGTCAGAAAATCCAGTAAGGAACTTCAGTGTCCTACAACAAGTTAGTCCAATAGTTAGTCCTATTTTTGGAGATATTCAATGTCGATATGTGCCCAAGACTTTAGGGACATCCTGTATAACAGACAATTTTGATCATTTATTTAGATTTCAGATATATCACTATAGGCTTGCAGCTAACATTTTATCAACAGGGGAATGTATTTATTTATTTATTTATTTATTTATTTATTTATTTGTTTGTTTGTTTGTTTGTTTATTTATAATATATAATATATTATTGAATTATATTTTCTTGTAAAATAATATAACAAATACTTAAAATAAACAAAATAATTTGCAATATCAGATAATTTTGCCCTTTCTTACCAGAAGAACTACATTTTATAACAGTGGAAAATGTTGCTCATTTTCTGTGATTTCTGTGTTACTCATTTCAAGAATAGTTTGCTTACCTTTCTGAAAAACTAGTGACATAATACATAATTTTAGTCATAATACATTTTTGTTTTATAACTTTAACACAGTTTCATTAATTGTTTTTATTTGCGTATGTGGGCGTCTTTCAAAGGATGGAATTATTCAGTTTTGTTGCACTTTGAAAATTGTAATCTGGCCATTATTTGCTTCTATTCATCTGTATTGTATTGTATTCTATTCTATTGCATTGTATTCTATTCTATTGCATTGTATTGTATTGTATTCTATTCTATTCTATTCTATTCTATTCTATTCTATTATATACGTTAGGTGTTCATTTTTTATTTTTATTCTTTGACCAGTAAAATACATTTAAATGAACTAATATCAAGCAAAACTATGTTCAACTTTTTCTCATAGTGCTTGCACCATCGAATTACTTTCCATAAGTAGACTACTGCTCCTTAGCAGTTTGCTGATTTCATATCTTAAGAAAATTCAATAAACGGTAGTGTTAGAGGGGATTTTTTCCCCCCGTTAAGTTTGGCCGGTCCACCTGTTGTAGGCCACATTCCGCCACATTCCGAGGATCTCACACACAAAGAATGGTGAAAGGGCCAGGAACTGACTTTGGCTTTGCCTGTCAACAAGAGATCTTTATGATAGCGTCTACAAAGGTCCATCCTAACACAAAACATAACTGTGCCCCAGATGTAATTTATTATTTCACTGGACATAGGTAGGGTGCTAATATGTATGACTTTTTTTTAATCATCATCCTTTTATAGCTAAATTGACATTTTTTGTCAACATTTGTTGGTGAGTGCACAGGTCATGTGGGTAGACATTGTTGACTGGAGTAACTTCGATTGAGTCAAACAGATCAAACAGTATATTAGAAAAGATTTTAGGTTATCATACCACAAACTGTTTTTAATCATTTTATTATCAACACTATGGATATTCGATACCTTTTTCTCAGACCGAAACTGATACTGATATCGATACTTCAGTCTTAAAAACAACACAACATACAGTTACTAGTAGTACTAAAAAATATCTTCTCTGTGAAAATGACTACTATTTTTAAAGGGATACCCCTAACTTCCAACAAAAGAGTTTAATCATATTTAACCAATGTCAGTTGATCATTTCTCAATGTTCAGGATCCTGAATTTTATTTTGCCAATAGAGGCAATCTTATAACTGTGTCAGCCACTTTGACAGTATCGGTACAGATATCGATGCATGGTATTGGTCTTTTCCTATTCCTAACCAACACATTCAGTACCATGGATGGCTATGTCAATTTTTGATTTTTCATTTTTGAAATTGGCAGTTGATGAGGTCATATATTTTTGGCGTAGGCTAAAAGTGAAAGGAAAGGTGTTTATTATTTAGCTCCTCCTAGTGGTAAAAAACGTCATTCATTTAAAAAAACAATACTGATTGAATAACGAGAAATAATACATGAACTATCATATAAATGTGCATTTCTTTAAATGCTCTTAAGTCAATAAATTAGCATTTATTTTACCTAACATGAGCCTTACCTAAAGGGAGCTTACATAATTATCCACCACCTTGCTGCTACAGGTACTCAAAAACTTCAAAAAGGCTGGGCAAAAATCAAAAGTAAAATGCTGCAGTTTGGTCATTTTGAGTCTCCACAGTTTCTATCGTAAATTCTGGACTTCAAGCTGCTCCTTTTTTGCTACGTTTTAAATACTGCAGCATTGACCACAGTGTGACTTATTCTCTTTTTTTTTCTTGGCGGGAAAAACATTTTAACCAGCAATAGTCTACCAATAACATTAAGGTCCAAATTAATGGTATGGTTAGTAAATACTTCTGTTATTGTAAATGAGTCAAGTGTGCCGGGACACTTTTTTGAGAAAAAGAGGGCATCGCCAACAGTATCAAACATCATTTCATTTTAGTGCTTAGTCATCGAATTCTTCAAGTGATTAGAGGACATCGGAAAACAGAGAGCTGGCCTTTTCCATGATGAATGTGCTTTAAATGCAAAAACCTGAACGACTTCTAAAAGCATTCATGACGTTCTTCTAGAGGAGAAATGAGTCAATGTTTTTGCAAACTGTATTCATAAAAACATCACAGGAGTAATGCAGTACTTTATTCAATTGAACACATACTCACCATATTTCAAAGCTTCTGTTCTCTTTCCGTGTCATCTGAGTCTTGTCAGGTCCTATAACCCTCGAGAAATGATGACAAGTGAATGCAAGTTGGTCTGACCACCAATACCAATGGCATAAAAATTAGGTCTGTCTTGTAATCTGGAACACAGTATGATTGCACTGGTGCTGTCGTTTGGACATATAGGGCTTACAATTTTCATGAACCAGCTCTCATTCGCGTTTTCTTCCTGTCTAGTGGTGAACGTGTGCTCGTTTTAATGATTGCTCTGGTAGTCCCCATCTTGAATGGTCACATGATCTGATCAACTTGCAGTAGAGCTGAAAATGTCTTTTAGTGTCCTGGGGCATGGCGCAGTTGGTGTTCTCCAGTCAAAGGCATCAATACCAAATTCCCTAAGCTGTTGGCGCCAGGTGTATGCCGAGCTTAAGCCGGCGACCAAAATCCAGTGTTTTTAAATTTAGGCATGTGGCTTATAATCAGGTGCGTTCTGTAGTTTGCAATTTACGGTGTTCTCCTTGTGCTTTTCAGCACTCGTTTTCAATTGTTCTATATCATACAGACATCTGGTGGTCAAAAGATATACACTGTCCCTTTAAACATTAAAACATTTGCAAAACTGAGTTTAGTGCATATATTTATTGTGCCAACTTTGCCACAACACTCTTGAGCAGATGAAGCGTGACCAGATCTAAAGTTCTGGAAATATTTTCGTGTTTGGGCCTGACACCGCCCATCCAGGCCGGGTCATCAACAAATCCTCTCAGTGGGCCGTCCTTTTGTGTTTGCGCTGCAATTATACATGCTCTAATCCGTCAGGCCCCCACCAAGCCCTCTGCGACCCAAGGGTGAGGGTCAACGTGCAGGACGTCCACTCGGACATCGGACAATAGAAGTCCATTGATGTGAGGAGCAACGGAGGAGAAGTTCCTCCGAGGAGTCAGACGGCATATCGGTCCATCTCAATCGTTTTGCCGGAGCTGGGGCCCGAATCGGGCCCACATCCTCCAGAAACCTACAAAGCCATTCAGCCCACGTCCCCTTTTCTTGACAAGGACGGCTTGTGCAAGTGTGTGTGAGCCTGTGAACTGCTGCATGCTGTTGACAAGGGCGCTGAAACTTGCGGCCCGGGGGTCAACTGCGGCCTTCACGATGATAGTTTTGGGCAGAGTAAGGTCAGTCCTAAAAAAAAAAAAAAATTCAGCCCGACCCGACACAGCCCAAAGCCAATCAATTCACTTGATTTGCAAGACCGAATCCAAAGTAAAATTGAGGGGGAAAAGGTCATTTATGATAAAAAAAATTAAAGCCTGTCTTTTGTAACAAAATCTACGTCAAACCAGACTGTATATACAAACATTTCCATATTTAATCTTTCTGTATCTGCAGAGGTTACATTAATAGACAATTTTTATCATTAATAGATTTCTTTATCAGGTGCCAGGAAAATTTAAAGGCCGTCCATCCTTTCGACGGGTGTAAAATTGGGCAATCAATCAGTACCCCCTCAAGAATCTAGCCCAGTACTCTCTTGCAAGGAGAGAGATTGAGAGACAAAGAAGAAATATTTGGCTGGATAATAAAAAGAGACAGGAAGCAGTTCTTTAAATTGATATTGCAGAATTTAGTACAGTACGTGTTGTGATGAGTCGACTTATTTTTTTTTTCGGACCACGGTCTTTCGTGGCCCAAACTACTCATGGCCTAGAAATGCATCAGCACAGTGTGATGTTAGTTAAGTTTAATGTGTTTTTGTTGTCAAGTATCCACATTAGAGGTAAGATTTTAGGCCTGTGTCCGGCCAAATGTCAATTATGACATTTGGGTTCGGGCCCGGCTTCTCTCTCGCAGACTTTTTATTTTTATTATTATCCACCCATCATCGTTCTTTGATTCTTTTTCTTTGTGGAGGATCCACACAATGAGATTCGTCCCCCTTTCGCGCAGCGAAACCCGCGTGGCGCACTCGGCAGTGGCTGAGTGTGTTTGGGTGGTAAGATGCCGGAGTCGTCCAATATACCCCCCAGGTTGGGTAGAGCTGGGTTTTTTAAGCCTGATCTTACCTCTAATCTGCAGATTGTTTTAGCATATTTTTTATAAACATTTATAATCAAAAATGTCAGTGAGAGAGAAGCCCAGCCCGACCAGAACATAATGATTGAAAATTTAGTCCCGACCCGGGACGCTTTTCGGTTCGGTTTCTCGGACTCGGGTTTGGGACTAGGATCTTAATTCTGATTGAGTTTGAGACCCTTGCTATTAACAAAATACACACATGTGATTCTGACATATTTGCCTGAGTGGCAACCGATCCCAAAGAATCCATGTGTCACCTGCCGGCCTGTGAGAACACAGCCCAGTGCCCCTTCCGCCACCCAACTCCAAGGGGGGGGAGGAGAGAGTGGGCCCCTTAGGGAGTGTGCGGCCAGGCGGGGAGGCAGCCAGGATTTAAATGGAGATTGACGCCCTCGGGGGTAACCTGGCAACAGGCTGGCGCTGCCGTCAGATTAGAATCTGAGAGAGGGAGATAACCACTTTACTGCCCCCTGGACTGTGTGTGAGTGCACAAGTGTGCTTGTGTGTGTTGTGCCATGCAGCAAGAGGCAGCTGGAGGTTGGTCTGTGAAGGCCTGGTTTCAATGCCATGCAGGAAAGCATATCACCAAATCACCACTGAGTGCATTATTTGGTAACCGCAAAGGCCTTCTAATGAAAATTCAGACATATAAACAAAAATGATTTGAATAAAAATGAAAATATGTGGCATCATGGCGGCGCAGTGGTTAGCGCGCGTGCGGCACAGTTCTGATGTCATGAGATCGAACCTCCTGTGTGGAGTTTCTTCCCGTGCTTGCTGAGGTCATGAGATCAAATTTGGCTACCAACCTTCCTGTGTGGAGTTTGCATGTTCTCCCCGTGCTTGCGTGGGTTTCCTCCGGGCACTCCGGTTTCTTCCCACATTCCAAAAACATGCATGTCAGGTTAATTGGCCGTTCCAAATTGTCTCTAGGAGTGAATGAGCGAGCGAATTGTCTGTCTCTGTGTGCCCTGCGACTGGCTGGCAACCAGTTCAGGGTGTCCCCTGCCCACTGACTGAATATAGCTATGATTGGCTCCAGCCCCCCCGCGACCCTACTGAGGATAAGCGGTGCAGATAATGGATGGATGAAAATATGCAGGTAGGAAGACAATGCAAAGAATTCTAGATTCAAAAGATTGTTATACTTAACCTTATATATATATATATATATATATATACATATATATATATATATATATATATATATATATATATATATATATATATATATATATATATATATATATATATATATATATATATATATATATATATATATATATATATATATATATATATATATATATATATATATATATATATTTATGTATATATATATATAGTAGCCTAGATGGTAAGGTGCCCGCTTTGAGACTGGGAGGTTCGGGTTCGCGCCCCGGCCGAGTCATTCCTAAGACTTAAAAAGTGGTCGGCGGCGCCCTCTCTTGGCTGCGGCTGCATCGGGTCAGATGCAATCGACATTTCGTTCTGTGTACATTGTTACACAGAATGACAATACAAGGAAATTATTATTATTATTATTATTATTATATATATACACGGTATATGTAAGGATAGTGCGTTGCAAAATGCATGGCAAAAAATGAAATAATGAAATATTATGTTCCGGAAGCAGATCATTTTGTCCATTTCATTATTTATTATAGTTTATTATATTTCCAACTAATTATTCAGGCAACATATAAAAATACTATGAGCCATATAGTGTGATATGGCAGAAAGTACCAGTAGATCATTCTGCTCATTTTAATTATTATTTTTTGTTTAAAAGAATAATACAAAAATTTGAAAAATAATCTGCCATTAGAACTTAATCTTTATTTTAAGGAGCATTTTGTTATTTTACCCCCCAAAAAGTCTAAAATAATACAATTCAATATTATTTCTACTACAGCCAATAGTCTTCGATTCTTTTTTTTTTTTTTTTTGGTACAACATCCAATACTTAGTTGGAAATAATTATTCGTTTATGTCAGAACGTTACGTTTCTCACAAGTTTTACTGGAGGGAAGAGAAAGGGCTGCGCCCACGATCCGGTGGTCACTGGACGCGGGAAGCAAGTCGCCCTCGTACTCGGATTGTGCTCAGAACGGGGAAGTGGATCTTCCGTAGCGAGCGATGGCAGTGTCAGGGATGGAAAAACGGGTCGGTAGCCGGCGTGGTTGGGGTCGTAAGCGAGTCGTAAGCCAGAATGGGAGAGTCGATGTAGTCGGGGGACAAAAAGAGGTCGTAAGCCGGGACAGGAGAACAGACGTGGTCTGGAGCAAAAAAGCTCGTAGCCGGAGACAGACGGGAGAAAAGGTGGGAGTCAGAGTCGATAAAGGCTTGCCTAGTATTCACTGAGGTTGCAGACGGACTAACAACAGGGGATTGAAAGGGCTGGGTTTAAATAGTGACAGGGAGCCAATCAAAACCCGCGGCGTTTGGCGCCAAATGAGCGGGCACAGGTGAATCACATCAGTAATCATGACAGTTTATAGTATTTAGATGGTTTTGGCGTTGTCTTGTCACTTTTCAAAAACTGAAAGTTAGCTAACAATAAGTCATGAGGTAAGTTTCACATGAAAAAATAACAGATAGACCAGTGGTGGGCAATCTACGCTTTTTGGGCCACATGCCACATCAGACTTTTTTATCCGGTCAAAATCTTAAAACTATATTGATATTATGTCTAAAATGGTTTAAAAAATACCACTTATAAAAATGTGCTGATATGTTGACGCTTTTGTCCCCAGTGTTCCTGACAATCAAATAGCTGCCTACATTATTATTTTATTTATCAAGATATTTATCAGATAAAAAAAAAAAGGTTCTGAACTAAAAGAATTGCATTTTGAGTTATTTAATGCATGTTATCAAATTTAGTTCTTTAAAATGGGACGGCGTGCTTTGCTTTACTACTGAGCATTTCAAAACCAACTTGATTGGAGGATTTATTTATGAACCAAAAAGCAGTATACAAATTACTTGTAAATGAATGCATGCTTCGAGACTGTATCGGTGGATACAAAATGATCTATATATATATATTTTAACTTTTTGGACAATTTTTTTAACCCATGAATCAAAAGGTTTGCCCATCCTTAGAATAGACGCAGTATTTTTTTGCATTGTTAAGAATGTTAAATCTTTGGCGTAGTTTAAATTAACCCCTGTAACAAAAACGTATTACTGTAACCTTATAGCTGCATGGGCTTCATTCCGGAAAATCTAATCCCAAGCGTCATAATTGACGCCCAGTATCGATAAACATCTCTGGCATTTTCACCCATTCGGCAGGCGTGTGAGCTCACACACGTTTGGACACACGCGTTAACAAAGTCTGAATGTCATCACAGACAAAAGCCTGTCGGCAGCCCCCCCACACTACCATTTACATGACAAAAGCGTGTTTTATAACTGTAGCGAAGCCAAACAGCGAGCCGCGTGCAAAGGGCAAAGGTGCTTTCGAAAAGCGCCGTTACTGTCGGGCAAAACTGTTGCGACAAATTTATAATTTTCTTTTTTTTTAAAATGGGGGCGGCCGGCAGGCACACTCCAAACCTGAAGAGGTGCACACGCCGCTTGGCAGAGTGAAAGGCATTTGTTGGACACCACGCGATTGTGTCATGGTAGCGGCCGACTCCGGCCAGCTCCTGTCAGCTGTGTTTGTACAACCAGGGAGCGAAATGTGGGTGCGTGTGCATTCATGGGGGATATGTGGAACTTCAGTGCAGAGGTCAAATTGGGCCTAAAAAACCCGACCTGACCTTGGCCCGCGGGTATTAAGAACCGACCAAGCCCAACCGATTAACTTGATTTGCCGGAGCAAACCTAAAATTCCACATTTCATTTTCGGGGACTGAGGAGGAAGAGAGGTGATGTATGCAATACAAGTAAAGACTCTCTTTTGTAACGTCATCCAAGTTAAACAAGACTTTATTACATCTTTTATATTTCTGTGTCTGTAGAGGTTACATCAACTGACAATTTTCCACCACTTATGGATTTTTTAAGAGTCACCCCAAAAATGTTATGGCTGTCTGTCATTGACCGGTTGAAATTGGACAATAAACTGCGGCAGCATTACATCCCAGAGAGACAATGAAGAACAATGAGGGGTGGATAACAGACAGAGACAGGAGGGAGTTCTCTGAATTGACATTCCAAGAGTTTAGTACGATATGCGTTTTTTTTGCGGACCATGGTCTCTCGTGGCCAAAACTATTCAAGGACTCAAAATATACTGCGCACATTTAGTATACATTTTTTTTTAAGTCAGTGAGAGAGAAACCCAGCCCAACATAAACGTAATGATTGACATTTTAGGCCAGACCCAGGCCGAGTTGGGTTAGGTTGGACTCAGACTTATGCTTGGGCTTAAGGTCTGACCCAGATATAGAAAACATAAAAAGAACACGTTTTAACCACTTAGATGGTGTTAGAGTTGGCCTTTGGAGATAAAAATGAAATGTTTATAAAAAAAATAAAAGTTTTATGAGAACGTTATACTTACTTTTATATGATGAATAGCAAAAGTGTGTAATAGGGAGTCTGGAGAATAGCATCCAATTACTATGTTAATGTCAAGAAAGTCATAATCCAAAAATATTTCTAACACTTTTAGGAACATTGTACAACAGGGAATGTGTTAGGATGTCTTCTTTCGTCTGGGGTGAAATTTTTCAAGTCTTAGGCGGTCCCCTGTCTTGCTGGTTTGCGTTGTGCTATATTTCCTATTTTTACCATTTTTGAAATTATTTAAAAAATTTTGTAACTAGATTTCTTAAGACTTTGGTCTTTAATTTACTATTTATTTATTTGTATTCACCAAAAACCCAAATCCCTCATTCCATAGTGTGGAAGTGCAGTCCTCTCTTTGGCCTAAAAAAGTGTATGTGTGTGTGTGTGTGTGTTTGTGTATGTGTGTAGCATCCTCGCCTGTGCACGCAAACCAGCAGAGGCCAATCTTGGCATAAAAGAGGTTGACAAAATGAGCATGTAAATCTTCTTGACAAGGAAGAGGGCCGCCAAGGGAGAACATAGAGGACACGGGTGAAAGTTGAAACAATCACTTTGTCTTTTGTGCAGGTGTTTGGTTGCACGTGTGCAGACTTTGTGCAAGCGTGTTTGTGCGCAAGGAACGGTCATTGTGTCTTAATGGCATTAAGCAAATAAGCCGAGTTCAGATTCGCTTTCTTTGGTTTTAACTTTGCGGTCATTTGCATTTGCCCTTTAGCGACAGCAGACAGTGAATATGTGTTTCTGTGTGTGTGTGTGTGTATGTTTGATGTTTTTTTTAAATCTTTTTTTTAGCAATTTTACGAACAAAATAAAACAAAATTCCACCCTAAGCAAACTCGAAACAGAGAGAAAAAAGAGGAGTTTAACATATGTGGATTTTTTTTTAAATTATACTTAACTAGGGGTGTGGTGCAATCCACTAGTTTTTTCAAATATTTACCTGTTTTTACCACTTGGGAGTGCTAAACAGTACACAATATCCCTTTAAAAGTTAATTTAACACTGAACTAAAAGTTAAAGTAGAAAAAAAAATGAAAAATCAATTCAGTAAATTACATGTGACTTTTCCTGATATTCAAAAGTTAACTTAAGAAATGATCAGCGCCGAAAATGGTGCGGGACATTGTGAGCTTGCGATACAGCAATAGAGCCTTCAACATTATAAAAAACTGTTGTCCATCCAGTCACCACCTCTTTCACCTAATAGATAGATAGATAGATAGATAGATAGATAGATAGATAGATAGATAGATAGATAGATAGATAGATAGATAGATAGATAGATAGATAGATAGATAGATAGATAGATAGATAGATAGATAGATAGATAGATAGATAGATAGATAGATAGATACTTTATTCATCCCCGGAGGGAAATTCACATTTCCAGCAGCATCCCTTCGCTGAAAACAATACAATAATAAAACAAAAAGAATACAATATACAAATACCCAGTGTGACGTGCAAATGCCCACTGTAGCGTGTTATATAGAATATCTAAATAGTGCTACACAGAATACATATTGCAATAAAATTCGGTAATATGCAATGTAGGTGGTGTGGTTTAATGAGGGCTTTTACTCTGCCGGGTAGAGTTAAAGAGCCTCATGGCATGAGGAAGAAAAGATCTCTTCAGTCTGTCCGTAGTACAAGACAGTGACAGCAGTCTGTCGCTGAAACTGCTCTTCTGTCTGGAGATAATGCTGTGTAGTGCATGCGATGGATTGTCCATGATTGACCGCAGCTTTTCCAGCCCCGTCTCTCAGCTACTGTTGTTAGGCTGTCCAGCTCTTTGCCCACAACAGAGCTCGCTTTCCTAGCGAAAGTTAAATTAAGAAATGATCAGCGCCGAAAATGGTGCGGGACATTGCGAGCTCGGTGTAACATGTATACTATAGCATCCTTCACTCCCACCTTCTCCTGGTAAGCAAATTGCAGAGGGTCGATGGCGTGACGGACCTGTAGCCTCAATGCCCTCTGATAGGCGCTACAGGTCCCTCAAAACAAGGATAATGCTCAGAGACAGTTTCTTCCCCGGGGCCATCACCCTAAACAAGCATGCAAAACTGTGCATATGCATTTCTTGCAAATTATTTAGAATTGTTCTTATTGCTACTAAATCGTATTGTATTACTTTTCATTGCACTTCTGTTAAATTAGTCTATCCTTTCATTGCACTATCATCATAACTTGGGCCATTCGCTAAGCATAATTCTGCCTTTTTATCCTGACAGTCTATTATCTCATTTTTGTCTTTAAAGTCGTTTTTATATGTTTATCCTGGAGTGCCATGTAAAAATCAAGCCACATACAATGTTTCACAACGTTGATATCAATGGAAAATACACAATTCACTAAATTGTTCCTCTGTTCATTTATTCATTCATCCATTCATTCATTCATTCATTGATTCATCCATCCATTCATTCATTTATTCCAAACCAGAAGTGTACAAAACAAAACTAAATTCTTATTTATTTGGTCTAAAAGTTGTTTTCAAAGAGAATTATTTGATTTTTGCTTTGCAAATTGATCAAGTGATTTTGGTGTTCCAAGCCCATAGGCAACAGCTTCAAACCAAAAAAATATGAAAGATGAGTTTTCATTTTTGTATATTGTACAGCATTAAATTCTGTAATTCTTTGGCATGCCACGAAGGAAGTGTCAGGGGAGTGATTTCGTTTTTTGTCAAGTTTTATCGGCTGATTTTAAAGCTGTAATTGTCGTTTTGACAGATTTCGTTCTTGATTGAGATTCAATTGGGAAAGAGCGACACTTCGAAATACACGCTTGACCCTGGACTCCTTTCAAGCGCCACGTGCCAAATAATTCACTGCCCCGTTCAGCTTTTACGCTGCAACACAAGCCGGCAAAGGAAGCGCTGAAGAATCCGAGCCGGTTACCAAGCAAAACATCCACAGAAAGGCCAATAAAGCGACAGGAGATAAAATGAACATCTCCGCAATGTTTTATTGTGCAGCTTTAAAAGCTAATTTATGTTTCCACTATAAACCTTATCCAGCACAAGAGCTATGAGTGTGGTCCGCTAATCTTTAAAGCACATTTAAACCCAGACAGTTTTATTTTGGTCCTAAGGGTTAAAGTTAGTGTCCCTGCTTGTGTGCGCACAAAAGATATTTGTTGCTTATCTTGGAAAAAATGTTGCTATAAGGCGGCTGTGACCGCGCTTGAATGTGATTGACTAACAAATGGAATTTCCATCTAAGTGGAAGTGATGCTGGGTGGCTCGGGGGTGAAGTGGTTTGCAAGTCTGGCTCACAGTTTAGAGATTTAGGATTGAATCTCAATGCTTACTATTAATCAGTGACAAGTGGTGAGGACTGGGTCTGGAGAGGCCCAGTCAGACTTATAAATAAACTAATGTATGTCTTATTCCTCATTTGATTGGCAGAGCAATAAAGCAATATATAAACTGTAGCATAAAAAACGTTTTTTTTTCTTCTTATCTTAACTTATAATTGTAGTATTTGTGCTGCTCCTTTTAAATGAAAGCGTCCATAGATGGTATTCCTTCATCATGACAAACAGGCTATACAACGAGAAAAAAATTACTGGATAGCTTGACACGCTGTTTGTTAATACTATTACTAATTCTATTGTTTGGAGCTAAGGTGTGTACTAAATCAAATTTCTGGGTCTCACTATCGCCCTCTGCCATGAAGCAAGAGAATTGCGTGTCTCACTCTGCTCAGCACGGTAAAACATTACATACTAATTGTATTAATAATATTCATAATGTAACAGAAAAATTCAGCAATTTTAAAAAGGATAGTGAGGTTAAGTGAATAATAAATAATAATAATAATAATAATAATAATAATAATAATGATGATGGGCAGCACGGCGGGGCAGTGGTTAGCGCGTGTGCGGCACAGTTCTAAGGTCTTGGGAACCTCCTGTGTGGGTTCAAATCCAGCTTCCTGTGCGGAGTTTGTATGTTCTCCCCGTGCTTGCGTGGGTTTCCTCCGGGCACTCCGGTTTCCTCCCACATTCCAAAGACATGCATTTTCAGGTGGATTGGCCGGTCCAAATTGTCCCTGGGTGTAAATAAGCGAGTGAGTTGTCTGTCCCTGTGTGCCCTGCGATTGGCTGGCAACCAGTTCAGGGTGTCCCCTGCCCACTGCCCGATGATTGCTGGGATGGGCTCCAGCAACCCCGCGACCCTACTGAGGATAAGCGGTTCAGCTAATGAGATTAGATGAGATAATGATGATAATAATAATAATAATAATAATAATAATAATAATAATAATAATAACAATAACAAATGACTTTTTTTTACCACGTGTAACACAAATTGTCCCTTTGAGGTAGGAATTATTTGAGTTTTTCAAATGTATTTCATTTAACTGTTTGAACCTTTGTCTACCTGATGAGTAGTGTTAGTAGAAAATTGAAATAAGGAGAGAAGAAATCAATTTATTTTGAATTTACAAGGAGAACAGAAAGAGAGCCCAAACCTGTTCCAAAAGCCCTCTGCTGAGCCCTTCCTTTTTATTAAAACTCCTAGGTTACAAAAGCCTTTCTGCCCTATAGGGTGTGGCTATCAAAGAACAGAAACATGATTAGCTGATAGTGACAATGATGTAAACAGTTCATAATAGTCAAAACAACAGTGCACAATAATAGCAAGAATAACAAAGTGGCATCCTAAGCAATCTCTTTTGTAGGTGACCAATATTAAAAACAGAATAAACGTATGCGTAGCCAGGCCACAGATTTAAATTTATTTGCTAGCAATTGTGTGACAACTTGGAATACAAAAATAACAACAACAAAAGAAATATACGATCATGTTTTGCTTGTTGATTCAGGTTTCGGATGCTTCGATTGAAGCAGCAAATGTTAACCCGGGGCGTGCAGTCAGGGGTGGCAGGTGAGGGTGTGCCTGACCTGTAAACATGGAAATACTGTAATAAAATGAAAATAACTCAATTGGTTATATTATTGCTAAAGTTCTTTTTAATTTAACGATTTTTAGATTTTCTTTTAATTTTCATATAATATTATCAATATTATTGATACCATTACGATGTAACATATTCTTGTGCTTAGCATCAGCAGATGCAGAGTGAGTCACGCATTTGTCAGGACCAGACGGAGACAGGACCCACTTGCGTTGCGTTTCTCACAGGTTTTATTGGAAGAAAGAGAAAGGGTTGCGTCCACGATCCGGTGTTCGCTGGACGCGGGAAGCAGGTCGCTCTGATACTCGGATTGTGCTCCAAACGCGGAAGTGGATCTTCCATGGTGAGCGATGGCGGTGTCGGGAACGGAAAAAGCAGGTCGGTAGCCGGGACAGGAGAGCAAGAATGTGGTCGGGGTCGGAAGCGAGTCGTAAACCAGAATAGGAGAGAAGACGTAGTCGAGGACAAAAAGGGTCGAAAGCTGGGACGGGAGAGCAGACGTGGTCAGGATAAAAAAAAACGGGTCGAAGACGGGGACAGACCGGAGCAAAAATGGGACAGGTGGGAGTCACAGTTGAAAGAGGCTTGCCTAGTGTTTACTGAGGTTCGCAGATGGACTGACAACAGGGGACAGACAGGACTGGGTTCAAATACTGACAGGGAGCCAATCAGAACCCGCGGCAGTAGGCGCCAAAAGAGCGAGCACAGCTGAGTCATATCAGTAATCATGACAGCATTTCTCTTGCCTCATGGCAAAGGGCGATAGTGAGACCAAAGATTCTGATTTGGCACACATCTCGGCCTTAAAAAATAGAATATTTGCAGGCTAACAGCAGGTCAAACCATCCGGCATTTTTTTTCCCCCCGCTGCATTCATAATAGAGGATTTTTCATCTATTGATACTTTTTTCAAAGGGGCAAAACATACATTTCATTTATTATAAAACATTTTTTCTATGCTCTAGTTATAGTATATTAAACTTTATTGCAACTTAATAAGAGTCAGGTTCAATTATTTGTGCTTTACTAAACATGAGCCTCACTGCACATCCTTGATGAGTGAATAAAATATGGGTATTTGCGCTTCATTAGCAGGCATCTCGCGCTAAATATTACCGTCATTCAAACAGCTACTGCCCTTCTTGTCAACGAGGCAAAGGCGACCTTCCTTTTGTAGCGCTCAGCGTGCAGGCATGTTCTCCGGCCTGCAAACCGTTCGAATCCTTGAACTCTAATCCATATCATAGAGCGAAGAGGTCTTCCCCGCGCTCACTGGCAGATCTCATTTCAGTTTAGGAGGCTTTAGGACATTGCTCTTAACTGCCATCTCCCCCAGCGGCCCCATTTAGAGAATTATTCAAATGAAGGGGAAACTTTGCCCGATAAAAGGCCCTCAGATGTTCGTTGGAGGACCTTTGAAGGTTGCGCATGTAAAGAGGGATTCCTCCAGAGTGGCTTCCTCATTAACAATGATAATTGAGATCTGTGTGGGTATGATATACACCATTAAACTAAAGGGATGAACAATGGGAGTCAGGCTAAAAGAAAATTCTTTGCTCTGTTTCTTGGCCTGGGAAGACGAGTACAAATGACGAGCCAGTCCCCCCCTTCTGCGTTATTAAGCGTGCACATCATTCTGTGCATACTAAGGTGATCGACTATTTTTTCCTTCACCGACATTCGTACTAGAACTCAACCCTTGTGTACTTAACTATATGAATACCATATACATATTTGAAATCCGGCCGGGTATTAGCCCAAAACATATACCAGGTACAGATATTGTAATGATGGATCGGTTAAAAGAAAGATATCTATATATTCCAGGCCACCAATGCATGATTGGTTGCTCTTGTGAGGACAGAACACTGTGGAATAAACCATGGTATAAGCTCAATACCAACACCAGATGCAGATATCCGTAAGAAATATAATTTAAAAGAAAGACCTACAGTATACATCCCAGGCCATCAGTCCGTGATTTCAGGACCAATACCATGGAATCAGGCATGGTATCTGCCCGATACCAACACAAGCTGCTGATATCACTCGGCGTGATTATTTAAAAGAAAGACCTATACGTCGCAAAACAACTGGTATGTGCCTTGCTCACCACAGTGAGTATTGATACCTTTAATTTAAGCTTAGTATTAGATCGTGATGTGACACCTGTTTTTATTTCAAATTAAAACGCAGAAGTAAATTCTGTTTTTTTTTTTCAGTGCAAAACGTTAATGTGATTTTTTTTTCCTTCACTTATAAGCACTTTATTTTTTACCATCAACATACTTTCAAAGTTAATGTTGGGGTTAAGTTTTAGGGCTAGGGTTAGAAGTTAGGGTAAAGGTTGGGGGTCAGCTGTTAGGGTTAGCATCAAGAGCTATTAGGGGTTCCGGCCAGTTGGCCCACAGGCTGGATCGGGTACAATGGACGATCTAGTTTGGCCCGTCATAAATTTAAAAAAGTACGTCAAAAAAAGAAGCGAGTCTTTAGGTAATTTCTCTCAAGAGTTGAGATTTTTAAATAAATGCAAACCTATGTCAAAGATACCACCCACGGAGTGGAATCGGCCCATTAAATTATTTAATCAGGCCCACCATAGATTTTTGAGTGTCTCTAGGTCATTTTATTCAAACGTTTTATTTATTTTTTTATATATAAATGCAAACCAAGTAGTTTATTTCGTTGCTAGAGGGCAGTCAAGGCTATACTCTCAGCTGTAGTAGGCCCAGCCTAGTAGTTTTATCTGATGTATTCTAATTTTATTGTCTATGCACTGCTAAAACATTTACTTTGTATTTCTTCTTTATTCATTCCAAACAGTACGACAATTAAGGTAAAAATTAAATTATTTTTCATGGCTCCTACTTGCGTTTGTATAGCGTGATGACTTGGTTCAGGTGTAAAACTGCATTCCCTCAACTGTTAAAACAAATCAGTTAACACATTCAATGCCAAACATTAAAATCATTTTTCCCCCATTGTTTGTGAATAAATGTGTTATGCCTGGAAAAGATCCCTTGTCATTCATCTAGGATTATAATATGTGGCGTAAAATACTCAAGTATGCTGAATGAAAGCATGATAGTTTACCGACGGTAAACTGAACATTTTAAATTAGCATTTTTTTAATTGATCCGGCCCGCCTGAGAACAGAAATGCTTCACAGTTGGGTTAGGGTTAGTGCTAGGGGTAGGGTTAAGGGTAAAGGGTTAGGATTAGCTGTAGGGAAACAAATTGCACTGTGTTAATAGCCATTATTAACTTAATCGAAATATTCTTATTTAAATATTCATTAGATTATTTCTATTTTTTTTTAAAGAGAATGCTTTGACAACTATCAGTATTATGAGAATCTAATATCAGTATATGTAACTAATCTAGAGTACTTGTGCTGGTATTGGTCTTGGGAAAAAGTTCTTATCAAAGATTACTAGTTATAAGTTATACGCTTATAAGCTGTGTTGAAAGTTGTTTTTTTTTTTGTCGTAAAAGTGACGCTTTGATTTAATGGTGTGCATTTCAATTTATAAGAGTATTCCTTTACAAAAGAAAGTACATCAAATTCATTTTGAAGATACCCAGCCATCACAGGTGATCACATATTTGTGGACTAAACAACAACAACAACATTCCAAGTGATTCATGACTGTACTGCGGTCTAGAGGAACTTGGCTTACTTTAGCAAAGAAAAGGAAAAAAAGATGAACGATCTCCAGGTTAGGAGGTCCGGGATGTAATATGAAATATTATCACTTTCCTGCCTTGATTTTGTAGTGGTTGTGTTATCGCGCACATTTTTGTTCCCTTGCCGTAAGACCTGGGAGTATATACTTAAAAACACAAACATCACGCCGCCTCCTTCAGATAAAAGCCAAGCAGCGAGCAGAAACCTGATAAAGGCCAATCAGGGAAGTACAAATGTGATAAGGAAGCGGATGTGACCGTGCAGATGATGAGCGGCAGCCTCAGCCTCACACACCACATGCAAATACACTAGAAGGGGCGAGAGTAGATTGCAAAAAAAAAAATTTTAATGTAAAACTAACGCTTAATTGTAATACAATTCAAAGTTAACAAGATCTAAAATACAATTAAATTAAATAACGGAATTATTTCAAAAATGAAACAATGAGGGGCGGCACAGCAGATGAGTGGTTAGCGCATCCATAGCACAGTTCTGAGGTCATGGGATCAAATCCAGCTACCAGCTTACCTATGCGGGGTTTGCATGTTCTCTCCAAGCAACCTTGGGCTTGGGACTCCAGTTTCCTCCTAGATTCCAAAAACATGCATGTCAGGTTAATTGGCCGGTCCAAATTGTCCCTTAGTGTGAATGAACAAGTGAGTTGTCTGTCTCTGTGCCCTTCGACTGTCTGGTAACCAGTTCAGGGTGTTCCCTGCCCACTGCCCGAAGATGGCTGGGATGGGCTCCAGCACCCCCCGCGACCCTACTGAGGATAAGCGGTGCAAAAAATGGATGGATGAATAAAGCAACTGAAAAAAACCATGGCTGACATCGTAACAGCATTTTTACTGTATTTGAGTTTTATAATGGTTTTTAGTTGGGTCTTTAATCTTTAAGGGAGCTGGAACATTTTTACTCACAGCCATCATATCCTGGCTTGGGTCATCATTGCAGCGGCCGTAATCTCCTTATGTAGTGCATGCAAGTCCAATGAAACAAATGTCCATGGACACCAGTAGCAGAAGAACCCTCCTCAATCTGAATCTGATACAGTAATTACTACTTCTGGTTGCTATTGTTTTTCGGTGTAAAGAAGACATGTCAAAAAGACGGCCCACAGGTTGGATCAGGTCCGTTTGATGATTTAGCTTTGCCCATCATACATTTCTGAGTATGTGAAAAAAGAAGTCCGTCTATAAGTAATTTCTACCACAAGTAATGATCTTTTAAAAACATGCAAAAAATGCTCTTTCTGGCCGCTAAATATCATTAAAGATTCGTTTGAAATTGCATTTTTGGTGATATTATATGAATGATTACTTCCAAATTTAATTACCCTTTAAAAGGACATTGCCTATTACTATTTTGGCAAACTACATGGAAAAAACAACAACAACATTGATTTAAATAATAAGCAAATTATAAACGTGCTTTTTTCAAATACTTGTAGGTCGAGGTATTTGCATTGTTACATAACATGAGGCTCACCTAGGCAGAGATTGTCGGGCACCTGGGATGGGAGAATGAAGCGTGGTCGGGAATCGGAAAAAGTCGGGCAGCCGGGACAGGAGAAAGGAGCTTGGATCAGGGATCGATACAGGAAACAAAATCAGGATGCGGGTAGCCAGGACAGGAGAACGGAGCTTGGATCGATACGGGAAACAGAAGTAGGATACGGGTACCCGGGACCGGAGAATGGAGCTTGGATCAGGGATTGACACAGGAAACAGAATCAGGATACGGGTAGCCGGGACAGGAGAACGGAGCTTGGATCGGGTGTCGATATAGGAAACAGGGCGGGATCAAAACCAGAGCCAGAGTCAAAAGTGCTTTACCAAAAGTGTCTTTTCGTAAAGATTTGGCACAACCCCTGTTTCAAGAGCGTCCTACATCACCTTACTTCTTGCTTGAAATTTTTGAAAAATCATCTCAAAACAGAAGCCTTTTTTCTTTCGGAAGAAACCAAAAATCCATTTTTGTTTATTTTCGGCAGTAAGCATTTTGGTGCCCAAAATTGTGTGCATCCCTGGAATCTGTAGATCAGACCACAGTATAGTAATAAAAAGAATGAATGTGATCCTAGTCTTTAAGTCTTTACTGGGACACGTGCAGCAAAGTCTGAATGAAAGCGATCATTGTCCATCCATTAACAAAATCACTTTGCGATCACTCTCATACATTTTAAACATCTTCCCCGGAAGCCACAAAACGTAACAGAGAAATATGTTTTTGTTGGAGCCGTGTTATATTTAATATATTCAAAATATCTCAAATCACTTCTTTCATAACATTGACAGTGCAGGGAAGGGGAGAAAAATGACTTTGGTAGCCAAACAAAGCAGAACTTAAGCCTTTTTCTAGCCTGTCACCGAATGTGTAATTTTTCCTTCACATGCAGAAGTTCAACACAACCGAAGCACCTGATGGTGTTTTCTCGCCGATGTTTGCATTCTTATCTCAAAGCGGGAGACGGGAGGTTATGTTTCTACCAGTGTTTGAAATCATTTAAGATAAAAAAAGAATAACAAACTGGATTAGATTTTAGAGATAAAGGGCTTCTTTTTTGTCTGATCAAAATGCTTATTACTTCGTTGATTAACATAATTTAAATCCCAGCATAGAAAAACAGAATCTTATCTTTATTGCCATTACAGTATAGCCAACATAAATTAATTATAATTGAGGTGCTAGTTTGTCACATAAATCAGAAATTATGTTTGCATAAGGTACAAGTTAAGTAAAATCAGATCATTGGTGCACTACAAACCACTCCAAAATGGGCACTCTCCTTTAAAGAGTTCTTAAGATTTACTCATTAATATCTAATTTAATAATAAGTCCATAACCACTGACTTGTAAATGTTACCTATCTATCATAATATTAATTAATATTAATATTATATTTTATCTTATTGTTTAAGTCTTTTATTGGTGTATTGTTTGGCAGCACGGAAGCACAGTGATCAGCGTGCGTGCTGCACAGTTCTAAGGTCACGGGATCAAACCTTCTTTTGTGGAGTTTGCATGCTCTCCCCGTGCTTGCGTAGGTTTCTTCCGGGCACTCCGGTTTCCTCCCACATTCCAAAAACATTCATGTCAGGTAAAATAAATAAAATCACGATCTGGCGAAAAACTACTCACTAAAACAACCTGTATATCCTCCTGTGCGATGGTATGATAATTTAAGCTTCAACAGAGTTTTTTCTTTTGAAAAAAGATGAAGAAGTCCCAACGTCATTATCAGGGCAGAGTAGGATGATGTTTTAGTGCATGTCCACAAGAACATGTTCGCCATGGTGACAAAAATTGTGTAATAACATTACTTAAAACATTAGGTGCTGAAAATCTATTACAAAGTTCTTACATCGTTAATGCATAAGTTCAGTGTTCTTGCAATACAGTTATTTTGCAAGCAATGTGCCCTTGTGTTTATGGAGAGCATTGTTTAGATCAGGGTTCTCCAGTGTGGTGCTTAAAAAAAGAAACTGGTGCCGGAATTTTTTTAACACTTCAATGGGTGGTGGGCCTCTAGATTTTTTAATGAAATAAAGTGAGGGGCTCGTAGCTTATACAACGAAAAAAAACATTGGGAAATCAATGGGGCAAACGTGACAACAACATTTTCATTATCATAATTTTGGTCTTGATATGTTTAAAACAATTTATGCAATACACTATGCTCAGAGAAAAACAGTACATGGAAATGGAGAAGGATATATCCGAGTGGATTGAAGGTACGAGACAAGATGGATATGGAGTGTCTCGGGTTAAGTGTGCGTTTGCAAGTTCTTAGCACAGGCCAACAAATATGAAGGGTTAACTGCTTCCACAATTTGGTGTACACATTTTCTTCAATTTCTTTTATTAAAGCAGTTTTAGGGGTTGGCTTTCATGGGAGAATTTTAATTTTAATAAGAATTGCCTTTGTTTTAATAGATACAAACACTGAAACATTGAATGCAACAAGATTAGAGATGGTACTGCAGAGTAAAACATGCAATATAAAGACTTTGAAGAGAAAAAAAGAGAAAATATTATCAGGATGAATAGGCAAAAAAATTAAACTGGCCAAAGTGATAACAATGACAATGCAATGAAGAAGAATAGTGCATGGTAACAACAGTGCAATGAAAATAAGTGCAATAACATTTACCAGCAGCAATCTAAAAAACAAGATAGTTACTTTCAGAGTAACACGGCACTCTTTGGTGTCAGTAATAGGGAGGGTAACTGATTCAGTTTTTTAATGAAGTAACTAGTGACTGTAAGTGACCGCTGTTTTTGAGTAATGCACACAAGACAGCAAATAAGTAAAACACATTTTGTTGTTTGTTTTAGTGCTTGACCAAGTATCTGAAATGCACAAACACATGAGGCAGCAAATAAAAGTCGGTCCAGGAAGAGAACACAACAATTACAGCAGCTCGCTGCCGCAATGGAGGCGATAGCCCAACTGCCATGGGAACGTACAGAATGCTGGCACACCACAACAACCCGTTTGGGCTCCAAGCGCCGTGCCGTTTTCAAAGAGGTCGCCCGAGGGTCAGGCCAGTATCGCTCGCGCATAGGAAGGAGTCAGCGTAATCGCGACATCTCATCTAATGGCAGCCCCGGTTTTTGGAGCGTTTCTTTTGGGATGATGGGCGTGAGTGCGTGTGTTTGTAGTCGTGATTGGTCATGCATGCGTGAGCGCGCCTTGCTGTGACTCACGCCTGTTTGAAGCACTTGTTATGAGGTCCTTAATGTCAACACCAATTTATGTAGTTGTTGTGTATCGCCCACCTGGACCATACTCAAATTTTTTGGAAGAATTCTCTGATTTGTTAACAGACTTAGTTACGTATGCGGATAATGTTGTAATTATTGGTGATTTTAATGTTCACATAAACTCCCCATCAAATTCACTTGCAATTGCATTTAAGTCACTGATGGATACATTTGGTTTCAATCAAATAGTTGATGTGCCAACTCATAAAGATGGGAACACTCTAGATCTTGTCCTGACCCGTGGCGTAGTAGCCTCAAATGTTACAGTGTTACCGTATCCTAATGCCATCTCTGATCACTATTTTGTTAAATGTGAGGTGCTGTTTAATGTTTACTGTGATAAGGAAAATATAGGCTTTAGCAGTCGCAATATCCGCCCTAAAACGGTGTTAGCCTTAAAAGAATTATTACCTACGGTAACTGCAGCCTTCCCTTCGTACACTGGGTCTGTTGACTCACTTACAAACAACTTCAATACTGCTTTGGTAAATGTTCTTGATTCTGTGGCGCCCCTAAAGTATAAATTCCGACCCAAGAAGAATACACCTTGGTTTACTGAAGAAACTAGGTTACTCAAACAAAGTTGCAGAAAAATTGAACGAAAATGGCGCACTACTAAGCTGGAGGTTTTTCGACTGGCCTGGTGTGACAGTTTGCTGAAATATAAAGTAGCTCTTGCCTCAGCTAAAGCTTCGTATTTCTCTAAGATTATTGTTGAACATAAGAATAATCCAAAATTTTTATTTGACACAGTGGCGAAACTTACCAGACAACAACTTAACCCAAATGGTTGCACTCATTCTGCTAATGACATTATGGAATTTTTTAATAAAAAGATTCAACTAATCAGGAAAGAAATTTTAAAAGAACGCTCTGTTTCCTCCTCCTATATCAAAGATGTGGAGGTGCTAGGTATGGACTGTGTCAGCGGTTGTTTAGAAACATTCTCCAGTTTCAATGAATTGTCCCTTGATAATCTAACACAGATGGTCAGTAGGGCCAAACAAACTACGTGCCTGCTTGATCCGTTTCCAGCTTCACTGGTGAAGGATCTGTTTGAGATCTTAGGACCATCAGTTTTAAATATTATTAATATATCGCTATCCTCGGGTATTGTTCCTGTAGCCTTCAAGTCTGCCGTCATTAAACCCACGCTTAAGCGACCTAACCTTGACCCAGAAAGCCTAGGTAATTATAGGCCAGTGTCAAATCTGCCATTTCTTGCAAAATTACTTGAAAAGGTCGTTGCACAGCAGCTAAATGACTTCATGTCAGAAAATAACCTTTTTGAAACTGTCCAGTCAGCATTTAGAGCAAATCATTCTACTGAGACAGCCCTTGCAAAAGTAACCAATGATCTCCTTTTAACAATAGATTCTGGTGCCTCATCAATGTTACTGCTGCTGGATCTCAGCGCTGCTTTTGATACGGTCGACCACAACATATTATTGATTCGTCTAGAACGCATTGGTATCTCAGGAACTGTACTCTCGTGGTTTAGGTCCTACCTGTCAGACAGGATGCAATGTGTTAACTATGGCAATATGACCTCTAAACAATCTAATGTCCCTTGTGGTGTTCCTCAAGGCTCTGTACTTGGCCCCCTTCTTTTTAGTTTTTATATGATCCCGCTTGGTGACATTATCCGCAAGTATAATATTAGTTTCCATTGCTATGCAGATGACACTCAACTGTATGTGCCACTGGAAAAAACTGGACATTTAAGTTTTAGAAATCTGGAGGATTGCCTTACTGAGATTCAAAGATGGATGTCAAATAATTTTTTACGCCTTAACCCAGAAAAAACTGAAATGTTGATTATTGGTCCAGCTCACTGTCGTCATTTGTTTTCAAACATTACCCTGAACCTAGACAAATGTAATATCACCCATAGTGACTCGGTCAAAAATCTAGGTGTTATATTTGATCCTAATCTGTCGTTTCAGTTACATGTGAAAAATATTACTAGAATAGCTTTCTACCACCTCCGTAATATTGCGAAGATTCGTTCAATGCTGTCCCAATCAGATGCAGAGATTTTAATTCATGCGTTTATTACTTCTCGGCTTGATTACTGTAATGTATTGCTTTCTGGTCTCCCGATGTCTAGCATTAAAAGTTTGCAGCTGGTTCAGAATGCGGCAGCTAGACTTTTGACTAAGACTAAAAAGTTTGAGCATATTACACCTGTATTGGCCAACTTGCACTGGCTCCCAGTCCACTTAAGATGTGACTTTAAGGTTCTCTTATTAACATATAAATGTTTGCATGGGCTTGCACCCTCTTATCTCTCTGATTTGATTTCCCCCTATGTTCCTGCACAGAGTCTGCGCTCGGAAAATGCCGGTCTACTTGTGATTCCGAGAGCCAAGAAGTCTGCGGGCTCGAGAGCGTTCTCCATCCGGGCCCCGGTGTTGTGGAATTCCCTGCCTCTGGAGATTAGATCTGCAACCTCAACGGAAGTTTTTAAATTGAGGCTTAAGACACACTTCTATTCCAAAGCATATGATTGATGCCCACCTCGTATTCTGTTTTGTCCTGTCTTTTTCTGAGGCCTGCCTGGCTGATACGAAGGAGAAGGATGATTTGGGATGGGTCAGCGGACCGGGGTCTGACCTGCAGCATGTCAACCCCTGCATTTACCAGCTGGCGTCGTCGTTGATGTCATGCTCTTTCCGGACATTTTCAACATCTTACCTAGTGTTTACTATTCTGTGTACAGTAATGCTAATTGTAATTCACCCTGTTCAATCCTGGAAGGGGGATTACCACATGTGAGGTCCTTTCTCAAGGTTTCTCTTTTCTCCTCACACTGAGGTTTTTGAGTTTTTCCTTGCCCGCATGCTGGTTTGCTAGTTTAAGATCAGGTAATTGTGTAATTTTGTAACTGTAATCCTGTGCAGTCCTTTGAGACATTTTTGTGATTAAGGGCTATATAAATAAATTTGACTTGACTTGACTTGGCCTGTGAAAGAAAACTTTGCAGTGTGAGAACCTTATACGGAGGGCCTGCCTGTAATAATTAGTTATAAGGGAAACATGATGCCATATGTTTGTATGGAAATGATGTTAGGTTTATCTAAATGTGAACACATGCAGTGTTTTGCATGTGTCGGATGAAAATTAAGTCAGGGATGGATGGTTCTATATTGTACAATGAAGTGCAATTACATTGTTTTTGTGTTGATATTTTTCTTGTAAATTTTAAAACCAGTAAGGTCAATGTCTGGTGAAGCACAGTCAGATTTACAAATATATAAACCACTTATTTATCACTTGGTTGGCACAGCAAGAATGCAATATATAAATTATAATTCCTTCCAGGATCATCTTAGGTTTTGCGGGCGGACTCAAGTGAAGGGAAGCTGGAACTGAGGCAGGGGTGGTCAAAATAAGGATGGTATTTTTTTAACAAAACCGGGAACAAAGATCACAAAACAAATAACATGTCCTAAAAAACACTAACCTAACATTATTCAAACATTTAAAAAAAAACAGAAATGGAAATGCTAATGCACTGATGCAGTGTGCTGTCCGAGCATTCAATATAAAGTATTTCGATAATTAGGGACAGGTGCGCGGTATTGGGCTCAGATGTATTTTGCTCCACATCCGGATGCCGCACTCTAGGCGAAGGTGGCATGCCAGATCCTGACATAACCTCCCTCTGAAGGGTCCGATGGCAGACAGCCCCCCGAAAAAAAAAACAAGAACAAGAGAAAAATATGGAGGTTGCACCAAAGCGACATTCTCCACAGGAATTGAAGGTCCTTGCCCTATGCTGCTGTGACAGAAACCAGAAGCAGCCAAGGGGCTTTTTTCTTTGCTGTTGAGACAGGAACCACAAGCGACCGAGGGTCTTTCTACTCGCCGCTGAAGCAGGAATCAGAAGCCGCCGAGGAACTTTTTTTCCTTGCGCCTGAGACAAGAACGAGTCCTCTCCTCTTGTCCTTTCAAGTTCAAAATCCATTGAAGTCTTCTTTCCTTATTTTGAGTGTCTATAAAATTATAAACTTATAAGTAGAAATTACCTGTAATTTTATTTACCATACTGTATAAAGGGTGCACAGGATTATAAGGGGTTCTTGCAAATTTCTGGCATTTTCTTTATTTTTTAGGTGTGCCTTAAAGTACACAAACTACATTAATTTTAAATGAACATGAAATTATGATGCATAAATGCTTTGTTGCCACGGCAACAGCAACTTTTACCCTACTTTGCCAAAAAGAAGTACAGATCTTTTGTCTCAGAAGATTGTACTGTATCACATTTAAACTTACAGTATGTCAGTACACACATACACAAATGCACAAATACATGCAGACCCTCTCACAATTCACCTCTCTCTCACCCCTCTTCCCTGGGTGGGAGTCCATTTCCGTCTCCCGATACATAAATAAATACATGGCCGTGTAGTGCCTGAGGAGGGGGGCCAGAGGAGACGGACGGGAGTGCTGAAATGAGTCAGCCAGAGAAAAGAATAGTGTCCGGCCCACAGACCAAAGGTAAGAAGAGAGGGGCCAGTGATTGTTTCCCAGCGCCGGGAAGCTGAGTGGCGATGCGAGCGGGGCCGACAGTCCCGGTGGGGCCCGCCGGCCCCGTACGGAGTCACCGGGGAGGGGCCCCAATCAGACACATGGGGTGCAAAACGCCGCCCGGCAAGCTGAGCAGGAAAAGAGGGGAGGAGGAGAGCAACAGTGTGAACTGATTGAATTAGAAGGCCATGTGTGGGCCTGATTTGTGAGAGACTGACATGCCGACTGCCTACACACTTCAAGACTAGGACTGCAAATAACAACTATTTTAATAGAATAGTCGGATAATAATTATTATTTTCTTAAGTTAAGTATAAAGTTGATTTAATTATATGGTAAATGACAATAAACGCAAGAAAAATGGTTATGATGAAAAGTACATATTTTATGCTCTGAAAATGCTGGTCTACTAGTGATCTAAGAGCCAATAAGAGATCCACAGGTTCGAGGGGGTTCTCCATTCGGGCCCCGGTGCTGTGGAATGCTCTTCCCCCTGAGATTTGATCTGCAACCTCAGTGGAATTGTTTAAATCTAGCCTTAAAACACGCTTATATTCTATAGGTTATGAATGATCTATATTTCTTGTGGACATTGTATGTGTATTGTTTGTTAATGCTACATCCGTTGCATACTTGGTCATCTTTTTCATTGTATTTACTATTAAACTTTAATTATTCTATATCTTATTTTATATTTTATTGTTTGTTATTGCAACATCCATTGCTGCCTGGTCATCCTGGAAGCGGGATTACCTCATGTGCGGTCCCTTCTCAAGGTTTCTTCATTTTCCTCATGTTGAGGTTTTGAGTTTTCCCTTGCCCTCATGTAGGTTTTAGATCAGAGGATGGTGTCATAATAGTCTGTGGTTTGCAATAATCTGTGGTCTGTGCAGCCCTTTGAGACTCTTTGTGATTAAGGGTGTCACAAATAAACATGACTTAACTTGACTTAATATTTTTCTTCTTTTATAATATTCTAATTTATTTATTGAAAAAATATTTAGAAAATAAATTGTAAACTAAGTTAAATATACCTATTGTCTTTGTTAAGAGAGATTCTAAAATCCTGACGAGAAAAAAAAAGTTCTGTAATTTGTTAAAACTGTGAATATGATCCGACAGTAACCAATTAGTAATAAAAAAAGATGGCGAAAAAATCATCTGTCTCCAACCTCACTATAGGTTGGTTTTAATTGATTTTGATTCATTGTATCCATTGTGACCTCTTAAAGGAAAACTTTTAAACATTTGACCACGAGATGTCACTATATTATGTAGTGCAACCAAAAATGAGTGTTACAAAGCACAAGGAAGAATCCAAACTACAGAGACGTAAACGGCAACATTTTTCTTCTTTTTTACCCAGATTTTCAAAAGCTTTTTGTTTTTTGGGGGTAAGCTTAGCAGCGAGATAATGGACAAGTGAGCCTCATGTTATGTAGAATAAATACAAATATTTGGACCTGCAAGTGTTTAAAATAATGCATGTTTATATGATCGTTAATGTGTCTTTGCTTGTTATTAAATCGATATTGTTTTTTTTTTAATTTCTTACTATGAGGCGCTCAATAATACACAATTTCCCTTAAAAAAACGATATTTCAGAAGACATATATGCCATCGATTAACATAACAAAAAAAATCCCAAGAAAGCGTGTCCTTGCTTAGCACCCCAAAACAACAAAGTTAATTGAGATTTGATTACGACGAACCCCTTTGAGCGACTGCCATGAGGCATTCCAGAGAAAATTTAAGAAAAAATAAATTAATTTGTCTTCAAGGATCACCCCTTATTTCCCATCTCGACCGCGGCATTCCGTGGAGGAGAATAATAGCTCAAAGCGGCAAACATAATTAAGCCGCTCAATTTATTCGTCTCATTTGGAAACGCAGGGCGTCGTGCACGCTAGAAAAGGGGCTCGCTGCTGCTAATTCTCCCTTTAAGTCTTGAGTATTGTTGCTAGCTTCACTTGCGCACGACAACCCACTGCCAATCAACAATCCCCCTGGCGTTCGCTTAACTCATTCAGTGCCACAACATATACATACCTTTTCAGAAGCCAAAAATTTAAAAATAAATATACATATATTTTTAAACTATTCGTTTTTGGCGCAGCTCATCAGTAAGTATCCAAACTCTGGAAATGATTTTAGTAGGAAAAATCACAATTAGATGGCAGTAATATCTTTGCTCAGATCTTGCCCACACAGCAATGGAGCCCCCACTTCCTAGTTTTGCTTTCTGTATCCAGCGATTGAGAGTGTGTAGATGCCCACCATGTAGGCGTAGTGAAGCAGTGTGGGGAGGAAAGTGAATCTAAGAATAGGGACAGAGAGATGCTTCAACAGAGCTTTTTTCCTTTGAAAAAAGATGAAGAAGTCACACCGTCATCATCGGGGCAGAGTAGGATTACGTTTTCACCCATGTCCTCAGAAACACGATCACCATGGTGACAGAAATTGTGTTATAACATCACAGGAAATAATGGATGCTGAAAAGTTTTTGCAAAGTTTTGTATCGTTAATGTATAAGTTCAGTGTTCTTGCAATACAAAGCTGTTTTGTAAGCAATGTGCCCTTATGTTTATGGTTTCCAATGTGGTTCCTGCGGGCACTAAGGTGCCTCTAAGGACAACTGTTTTCGATGTTAACTGAGTCTGTTTAACCCTACTTCCAGGTAACAACATAATAACAACATACTAACATGAAATGTTTATTGAAGGTATTGTTGGATACATTAATCAAAACATGACACAAAGAAAAAAAAAACTAATGCTGAGAGTGAGCATGGCCAAATATGGTCACCTTACGCCCCCTCCCCTAAGGAAATTTGACAGATCTGTTTCTGCCAACCTTTGCTTAAAGGTTTGCACCGTATTTGCATTAATAACCCGGTCAGGCAAAAAATTCCAAATTTTTGGTATCCTGAAAGAAATAAAGTTTCCATGCAAGTTGCTGGTAGGTCTAGGCATAGTTGTTATTTTAGAAATGCATATAAAACTGGGTGCCCTTTGCGGTAATCAGTAATAAAGAGTAGCACTCGGCTTGAAAAAAGTTGGAGATCTATATTTTAGATGTTGGAGGTATCACAAATGTTAAAAAAACACTAAATTGAAAGCTCTGCTTGATATACGTATACAAAACAGAAGCATCTGAGGGGAAAAAAACATATATACATTGTTGTTTCCATCCATCCATCTATTATCTACACCGCTTAACCTAAGGGTCGCGGGGGTGCTGGAGCCCATCCCAGCCATTTCCAGACAGTGGGCAGGGGACACCCTGAACTGGTTGCCAGCCAGTCGCAGGGCACACAGGGACAGACAATTCGCTCGCTCATTCACACCTAGGGACAATTTTGACCGGCCAATTAAGCTGACATGCATGTTTTTGGAATGTGGGAGGAAACCGGAGTGCCCGGAGGAAACCCACGCAAGCACGGGGAGAATATGCAAACTCCGCACAGGAAGGTTGGTAGCTTCCTTTTTGTATATATACATATTTTATTCTACATCAAGACAAGTCATGTTTATTTGTATAGCCCTAAATAAAAGGAAGACTCAAAGGGCTGTACAAACTACAGACTACTACTGTACCATGCCCTGATCTAAATCCTACATGAGGGCAGGGAAAAACTACAAATCTCAGCATAAGTAAAATGAAGAAACCTTGAGAAGGAACCGCACATGAGGTAATCCCCCTTCCAGGATGATAATATCATGTGTTTTCAGGTACAGTATACAGTACTTTTAGTTGTCAAATAAATGCTTGGGCCTGTAAAAGGGGTTTGCCCGTTGGTATAGATGTATAGTAAAGTAGTTAATTGTATAATGATTTTAAAAAATAAATAAAGGTTTCTTCTCAATGGTTTTTGCCAATGAACCCCCACTATAAACAACTCGGGATACAATTCGCATAGATGCATCTTGACAGTTAACACATCCTGTTTATCCTTTGTAAATACTGTACCGGGGTAGCAAAGAAAATTTCATTGGCATTTTATCTTGATAACAGTATAGACTTGAATCTTTAATCTTTCACAAAAAGACATGTTTTTTTTGGAAACGGGTATCTTCAAGAAAAATAGGAATGTCCAAATGTTGTTTGTTGAACAATGGTAAAAGCTAGAAACATACTATTTTTTCTAATGAAAGATGAGGGTTCAAGCTTTGTCCTAGGCCGACAGAAAATGGCATAATTGGCTGGCACCGGCATCTTCCCGTTTGAGAGAAACTAGCATTTAATGAATTAATTTAAGCGGAAAACGTTTTGGTGAAGTTGTTGCTGTTTTTATTTCTAAGAGTTTTTAAAAGGGAACTTCACTGGACCCATTTTCAATTCGCTAACCCGCTGTCTCCGTCCCTCGACGGGACCGGAAGCATTAGAACTTCTTTCCTTGCTCGATTAAAAAGTGCACGTGCGGGAGTTTGATAAAGGCATCCAGTAAGTGATGAAATAATATCACCGAAATGTGATTAAAAAAGCCTAATTACGAACCCGGGAGCCGCTAATTACGCACACTGGATGTGTTAGCATCCGATTTGGGGCTCCTTTGTAAGAGGCCCACAATTGTCAAACGTTATTATTACACGATATTACTTTTAACAACGATGAGGAAGGCTTTTAATAGAACAGAAAATGGATCATGTCGAGATCTAAAAATGTTTCAAAACCGAGAAATGTTAAAAGCTTTAATAATTGCCTGGACGATTAAGCTATTAAGAGACAATACATTACAGATCAAGGAACAGGGTTGACCAAGTTCTCTTCTCTTGATGTGTTGTTATGGGGAAGTGGGGTAACAAAGAAACTCAAGTTACCAATTAAACCTGTTCCATATTGCAAAAAAATAGTTGGAAAATTAAGAGAAACATATTAAAAAGACGAAAACAAAAAATCCAAATAAAATGGCCTTGTTAAGTAACATCTCTTTAATTCATTTTTGCTCATTTTAAGGGAATTGGTGAGTTAATTTGTAGTACAGACGCTGCCCTACTTACGAACGAGGTGAGGTCCTGGACGATTGTTGGTAAGTTGAATTTGTTCGTAAGTTGCTTCAGCGCTATATTTTGTATGTTTAAGGTTTATATAAGTATGTTTAAGGCTTGTATAAGTAACTTGTTATGTTTTGAAACTGAAAAATAAACGTTCAAAAAAATGATATGCTCTCTAACGTTACAAAGCAGGCTGAATAAAATGCTGATTAAAAGCATAGTACTGAAAAACAAAGCTACACATTAGGCGTTGACATTCTGTGAAGCCCTTTGAGACTCCTTGTGGTTAAGGGCGTCACAAATAAACATGACATGACTTGACTATAAAGATAAACAAAGTTAGGTTTAACTTACTTTTGGAAGATAAGCTTCAAGATTTAGGCGACTTCCTCCTACGTGGTAAAAAGTTGCCGAAAAATGCTATCCAACCATTTTCTCAACCGCATCAGGCTTTCTTATTCCACTTTAATTTCAAATGAAACGACTCGCTTCTTCTTTTCACTTTACACCGACCATATCGAATGGATGCACAAGACATTAAACAATAAAAATATCAAAGTTCTTTGCGCGCTAGAGATACAGTGCAGTGTGTTTACACACAAACTAGGAAGTAGAAGCCGGATTTCTTCTTCGGGGTGGATGCTGGGTGAACTCTCACAGTGCCACGCACCCTAAAGAGGCACTACGATAATGTCCTCTACTCGGATAAAGGTGCACACAATACAAAATCTTACAGCAATGTCAGAATATTTTTTGACTTACCGAAATTTTTTTCCTATCTACCGTTTTTCGTAAGTCGAATGGCCGTAAATAGGGGAGCGTCTGTAGTAAAAAACATCCATTAACAAAACCAATATGAATTTGAATTACAAGCAAAAATACATTAACTTTCATACAAACATGTATTATTTTAAATACTTGTAGGTCCAAAATTGTGTACTCATTTTATACAACATAAGGGTCACTATCTTGCTGCTACAGGTACCCCAAAGAAACAAAAACCTCTTGAAAGGCTTGGACACTTTGAGTCTCCGAGTTTGTATTCTTTCTTCTGCTTTGTAGAACTCGTGTTTATTTGCACTACATAATACAGCTTCATGTAGTGGTCACACTGTCACCTAGAGGTATTTCTTTTCTTATTTTATAATACATTTGTCTTAGTTCATAACTGGTTGTTTGCTATCTGGAGCTGTGAGAAAAATCTGAAAAATATGTTGAACATATGATATAAAAAAAGAAAATAATGACTACTAATTACTTGTTCAATTGACTGAGAATCTTTCTCATTAAGGTATTCTTATATTGATTTCCTTTTTTTAAATTTTATTTTCACAGTTTACTGTATTTTATTTTCCTTTTTGAAGGTGTGAACACACCTAAAACTTTGCTAAAAAGATGAAAAGAAGAAAAAATATTTTGAAAATAGATTTTGATAATATTTTTCACAATAATTTTCCTTTTTTTAAAATATGTGTTACTATATTTGTTTTCTTTGTTTTTGTTTTTTTTTGCATTATGGTAGTACAAAAAAAACTGCAAAAAATAATTTATTGTCCTGTTGGTAGATAATTTTGCACAAATTAATTATTATTTACTATATTTAGTGTACTATATTTATTGTTCTGAGTTACCTGCATTTTTCTCTTTTCCTTCCAGTCCAAGCACCTAAATCATAAAAAAAAGAAAATTAAGGAAAATATTTTGAAATAACAAAACAGATTTATATTGATATTTAACTTATACTGTTTTGTTTTTGTTTTTTTTTCAATTTTCCAGCATGACTTTTTGCAATTTGAACGTGCAATAATTAAGCAATTAGTCTAGTTTCAAAAAAATTTCCAAAAAGAATATTCTGGTTTTGTAGGTAGAAATTTGCTCAATATGTAGTACATTTTATTGTATTTTATTTTAGTTTCTACATTTTTTTGTTGTTATTTTAGCAAATGGAATTGAAGTGGAAGTGCTCTGCAAAAGTTGAAAATTGCAAAAGACTGTCATTAGTAAATATAAAAAAACAACAACAATAATGATAATAATAATAATAATTATTATTATTATTATTATTATTATAATGATAATAATTAAGCGGCAGGGCGGGTGAGTGGTTAGTGCGTCCGCGGCACAGATCTGAGGTCAAGAGATCGAATCCTTCTGTGCAGGGTTTGCATGTCCTCCCCATGCTTGCGTGGGTTTCCTCTGGACACTCCGGTTTCCTCCCATTCTCCAAAAACATGCATGTCAGGTTAACTGGCCGGTCCAAATTGTCCCTCGGTGTGAATGAGCGAGTGAGTGCTCTGTCCTTGTGTGCCCTCCAACTAGCTGGCAACCGGTTCAGGGTGTCCCCTGCCCACTACCCAAAGAGACCTGGAATGTGCCCCTCCCCTGCGACCCTACCGAGGATAAGCGGTAGATGAATGGATAATAATGATAATAACAATAATAATAACAATAATACCTGTCGTGGGTTCAAATCCAGCTCCAGACTTCCTGTGCGGGGTTTGTATGTTCTCCCCGTGCTTGCGTAGGTTACCTCCGGGCACTCCGGTTTCCTCCCACGTTCCAAAAACATGCATTTCAGGTGAATTGGCCGGGTCCAAATTGTCCCTAGGTGTGAATGAGCGAATGAGTTGTCTGTCCCTGTGTGCCCTGCGATTGGCTGGCAACCAGTTCAGGGTGTCCCCTGCCCACTGCCCGGAGATGGCTGGGATGGGCTCCAGCCCCCCCGCGACCCTAATGAGGATAAGCGGTACGGCTGATGAGATGAGATGAGATAACAATAATAATCATAATTATAATCATAATCATAATAATAATCATAATAATAATCACAATAACAATGATAACAATAATAACAATAATAAGAAGAAGCTTTTGAAAAATATTTACTTTTAATATGACATCATTGTGGTGGATACATTTCGGTAATTTTCTTTTTATTTCATCCCAAAAATGTGTTCCTTCTCTAAATTACATTTTTGCAGTGTGGAATTGGATGCACTGTGCAAAATGACCAGTTAAAATTAGGAGAAAAAAAAAAATCGAAACTGATCAAAATAATCTTCAATTAGTAAATTTTGCTAATTTTCCTTTCTTTTTTTTTTTACATATTTTTTGTTACTTCTTGAAAATGAATTTTGCAGTGTGGCAATGGCAAATAAATCTTCATGATAATAATAATAATAATAATATTTTCAAGTAAACTTTTTGTGTTAGTATATTAATTTTTGCCATTTTATTTTAAGTACTGTTTCTTGTTGTATGGCATATTAAAAAAATAATATCTCGTAAAATGAACAAATTGTTACTTTGGGAAGGTCAGTATTTTCCTATATTCACTTAATTCATGTTTTCTTCCTCAACGTTTTAACTTTATGCATTATATTCTAGCAAGAACAAAACATTCCTTTCACCTTTTCTCAGATTCTCATTATGTGTCAAGATGAATGCCTTCAATTAGTGACCATCAAAAGTCAAGTATTAAATCTTAGACTCTGTTATTGTCCTGAAAGATTTTTGAGTAAATCCAACCGCTTAATTCTCATTTCCCAAATCTCACCATCTGTGTGATATTGGGATTTAATCATTGCCCGATGCTTATTTGAGACTGTCCAAGTTGGCGCGAATAAGCCTCCATTTTCGTCTCCGATCCGGGCACTAATCTGAAAGATCTAAAAGCCCGAATCAATTGGGCATTCTGCCGCTATTGATCTCTTCTCCCGGTTACTCTCGCTTTTGCTCTCTGTGGTAATGGATACCGAAGATGTCGAGCAGGTTTGACACGTATCGCCTCTTTGGGGAAAAAAAGGCTTTTGAGCCACGAAGCACCTACACTGTTAGGGAGAGGGAAGAAAAGCTACTGGACTAGTTTTAGGTTTGATGAGTGGTGTAGAGTATTCAACGTTTGAGTTCTGTTCTGCAGTGTCAGAAAATGATCAAACAATGTCAAAACATGTGAAGTGAATACTGTGTTTCAAGTCACATAGATATGTTATCTGACAGATACTGGTAGACTGTAATGTTGGGGAGGGGGGTGTTAGCTTGCATTTGCGCATCAAAGGTTGTCGTAACAACTCCACCACAGGGGGTCCGCCCCTCCCAGGGGACCGGAACCCAGAGCTGGTGCACGTCTAACCTCGCAAGGGCAGTCTGAATTTGGCCAGCAAGAGGGCAAGAGGGCATATGCTAACAAGAAGAATTGGAGCAAAATCCTGGCCGGTGAGAAGTCAAAAAACTAACAGCTCAACAAGCAGCCAGAGAACCTTGCCAAGTCAGGAGCCAAGCTTGATCAAGCTAGCGGCCAAACCGATGGGACAATGCCAGCAACATCCGAGAAGCCTAAAGCCACCAGCAGTCAACCTCTGATTCAACACCCTCCATCCTGTAGTCCTCGTCCCAACCGGGTCTCAAACCTATCAGGATTCGTCATCGCTCTACAGCTGAGAACATAAAGACTGGGCCGTCATCTTCATCGAAAGAGAACTTCCCAAAACATCTCGTTGTTGCTAGGTATTGGTGTGACGTAAAAGGGGGAACTCTATCGAAATACAAAGATGTAATAATCAAGCCAACGTTCTTGTCCATCCAAATGGTGCCAGTTTAAGTTCTACAGCTTCTTTTTAAATTAACGGAAATAAGTACCTTCTCTAGTAACTAGTTACTTTTACTATAGAGTAACTCAGTTACTAACTTTTTGGAAGAAGTAGTGAGTAATTAAAACAAATTACATTTTTAAGTAGCGTACCCAACACTGAACATAGACAAAATTCAAAGTACATAGAAGCATAAGAACACTATTATTTGATTTAAGGTGTTGGGTGAGGAATCCTGAATTGGGTTTATAATGGTCTACTAACTCGTTTTTTTTACTGTTTTAATTTAAAGACCGGTGGTCTACTCTAGTTTCAGTTGATAACAGTTTAAATGTATGTGCACTTAGGCTTTTAGAATCAACCTAAATCCGTTATTGTGTTAAAATTTAAATTCACTCAATAAAACAATTCAAATTTCAACGACACTTAAAATGAATGACAACAAGGTTCATCTAATAAGCAAAGAAGACACAATTCCGATGTTCTCCAGTTCAAGGAATCCCTGATCTTTGGGTGTTGCTGGTTTCTTAAAGTTCAGCAGTCCACAGTCATGCTTAAAGGAATAATCCAATTCCTACCGTAACCTTGATGTGAAGTTTGATGATGAATTTGTTTCTTGGTCAGGGTAGCTTGCCACTTAGCTAAAAATGTTTTGTAATTGTCGAACGAATTGAGGAATTTTCCCACGAGGAATAAAATTCCTGGCCAGGACTCGTCGAGTTCGTGTTTTTTGCCCATTGTGAATCACACCGTCACCGGGTGAGGTCAAAAGGAAATTTTCGGTTTTCCAAGCAATGTATTGTTAAGAATTGATATTGATAATCTCAGGTCCTGTCTGTCGTCTACGCTGTGCGAGGTCTGTATGCAGCGTGCAATGACTGAAGAGATGCTGTCAGTTCTTTGATGTCTATGATGTATTTTTTTTACCAAACTTTATTGAAACAGGGAATAACAAATCCATCCATCCAGCCATTATCTGCACCGCTTATCCTCAGTAGGGTCGCGGGGGTGCTGGAGCCCATCACAGCTATATTCGGGCAGTGGGCCTCAGTGGAAATGTTTAAATCTAAGCTTAAGACTCACTTCTACGCTATAGCATATGAATAACCTATACTTTTCGTGGACAATATCTCTATTATTTGTGATTGCAACATCCTTTTCTGCCTGGTAATCCTGGAAGGGGGATACCACTTGTGCGGTCGCTTCTCAAGGTTTCTTCATTTTCCTCATGTTGAGGTTTTTTGAGTTTTTCCTTGCCCTCATGTTGGTTCCAGATCAGGGGATGGTGTAATAATAGTCTGAAAAAATAGTCTATGTAATAACCTGTGAAGCCCTTTGAGACTCTTTGTGATTAAGAGCTATACAAATAAAAATGACTTGACTTGACTTGACTTGGGCAGGGGACACCCTGAAATGGATGCCAGCCAAATCATTGTTCAGTAATTCAAAAAAACATTTGATCATTTGGTTACATGATTGAATATTTACTGCAATGTGTTTCCTATCAAATTTTAATATTTCTTTTAAATGTTCTTTCATTTGTTCATTTCTAACTTGCCTTGTAACGTGGTTAACACCCACACAACCCGCTACGCCCGGCAAGAATTCTGTGAGTTATTATCTTGGTGTCCGAAGAGTGTTTACTTAATGGCCACCTTACAACAGAATTTTACTATTGGTTTTCAAACGGAACTTGCGTCATTACTCGATATTACACTTAAAACTCGCCGCCGCACTTTGGCGATAGCCTTTAAGTCGATGGGGGGGTTTGAAAAGTGTGATGGAGCGCGCTGATGGATCAAAGCATCACCATTTGATTGTAAATATCTACATGTGTCGGCTTTGCTCCCGTGTTAGCAATCAGCGGGATTGAGACGCTCACAAATCTCATCAAAACTCGCCTCCAGTGTTTTCACAGGCGGATGAAGGGAGGGGGTTCCTTTTCGTCAGCCTTCATTAGCCGATTATGGAAAACGGCAACTTCTGGTATTATCACAAGGGTGGTCGATAACAGTATCGATCATTTTCAGGAAATACGGAGACTTCAGTATCTGTCCGATACAGATACCTGGTGTCAGTACCCACCCATCTTGAAAGTTAAAACTGATCATTCTAAATCTAAAATGAACTGCTACGTTTGGCTACGATAAAATATTCCCGGTTGACTGTTGCTGAGAGAAGGGGCTTGAAGAGTGCATTTTTGTCTGTCTTGGCAGCTCATTTTTGCTGTTCTGTCCACCAAAAAGTGAACAGCACTTGTTCGTCCATGATCCATTATCCCCAGTCCTATAATGTTGTGAGTGGGAACCAGCAGAAGGCAATTTTGTCAGAGAGTGTGCCCTTCTTAAATACAAAGCTGTGGGTCGTATCTGTTATCCCCTATTGGCCATTGCTGAGGGCAAGGGCTAGCAGGTCACTTTCTTTTTTTTATTACTTCTCGGCTTGATTAGTGTAATACGTTGCTTTCTGGTCTCCCAATCTCTAGCATAAAAGGTTTGCAAGTGGTTCAAAATGTGACAGCGAGACTTTTGACCAAGACAAGAAAGTTTAACCATATTATTCTTGTATTAGATGACCTGCACTGGTTACCATTCCGCTCAGGATGTGACTTCCAGGTTCTCCTACTAACTTACAAATGTTTGCATAGACTTGCACCCTTATATATCTCTGATTCGATTTTCCCTCGTGTTCTTGCACAGAGCCTCCACTCAGAAAATGCTGGTCTACTTGTAACTCCAAGAGCCAAGAAGAAATCTGCAGGCTCGAGAGCGTTCTTCATCCATGCTGTGGAATGTTCTTTCTCCGGAGATACGATCTGCAATCTCAATGGAAGTTTTCATATGTAGACTTTAGACACACTTCTATTCTATAGCTTATGATTGATGCCCACCTTATAGTATTCTGTTCCTGTCTTTTCCGGCTGCCTGTATAAAAAAGAAAAGTGTCTGTATCAATTTTCTAATCAAGTGTTGTGAATCCGTATTGGTCTGGAAAAGAAAATCATATCGAACATATTTATTTTCAAAGTCAGTCTCAACCCATTATTTTGCATAAATGGATCTTAAAAATAAGGGCAGCACGGCGGTGCAGTGGTTAGCGCGTGTGCGGCACAGGTCTGAGGTCATGAGCTCGAACCTTCCTGTATGGAGTTTGCATGTTCTCACCGTGCTTGCATGAGTTTCCAACGGGCAATCCGGAATCCTCCCAACTTCCAAAAACATGCATGTTAGGTTAATTGGCCGGTCCAAATTGTCCCTAGGTGTGGATGAGCGAGTGATTCGTCTGTCTTTGTGTGCCCTGCGACTGGCTGGCAACCAGTTCAGGGTGTCCCCTGCCCACTGCCCACAGACAGCTGGGATGGGCTACAGCACCTCCGCGACCCTACTGAGGATAAGCGGTGCAGATGGATGGATGGATCTTAAAAATAAGACTTGGGTTCGCAGAGTATTTCCCTAGCAACATTCACCTGACTCATTTCCCTCAATATGTTTACAGAAAACAAAAGTAGTAGCGAGTGCACGGAGCCATGCAGTTGATATTGATACTACAATGGTTACATCTGTTTATAATCATCACATTTGCTATGTTCACCTTTTTTTAAGGAAATGTAAAATTGAAAGCAGAAGATTTAAAGCTTGACAGGCTTGACTTGTTTCGAAAATTCACAAAAGGTAAGAAATGATGAAATTCCTTTTTTTGGTGGCGGGTGTCATGATTACCTAACCGGAGTCACCTGAGGTAATCAGCTGGTGTGCTGGAACGCGATCTCTTGATTGGTGGAAGTCTACTACATAAGCTGTCAGCGTCCAGAGATGGACGTTCGAGTGTCTTCCTCATTTCCTGAGTTAACCTCCAACATTCAAGGTACCACAAGTCCATGTATATTCCAAGTCTGATTCTCGTTGCCTGACCCCTGTCTGTTAAAAGTTTACGATCTACTCTTCCGTCCCGGCCACCGACTTACCTGCTACGTTTCGCCACGCGTTATCACCACGGAGTTGCCATATCGTCCCAAGAGGCTTTCCACTGCCAAGGCTCGACGTCCCAAGCCTGCTCCACCGAATCTTGTCACAATAAAGCCTTTAACTGACGCTATTGGATCCGAGTCCTTGTTCTGTTCCCTGACAGAACACTCGAACCAAAGCATGGATCCAGCGACAGTTCGTCCCACCTCTGAGAGATGCGGAAATGCCGAACAGGAATCCGCGCTACAGCGCCTACAACACACCGAAGGCGCAATACAACAAATCGTCCACGACGTATCCACACTAGTCCGGCAAGTACAACGTCACCAAGATTTTTTTGAACAGTACGAAGCTTCCCCGGCAACACGAGCACGAGATCCAGTTCCGCCCCTTTCTGATCAGGTCGGCAGTGTTGAACCACGAGTAGGTTCGCCAGAGAGATTCAGTGGAGAGCCCGCCCAGATCCGCCCCTTTCTTATAAATTGCCGACTAATTTTTGATCTACAACCGCGAGCCTTTGTGAACGAAAAGGCGAAGGTGGCTTTTGTGATAAATCATCTGACTGGCAGAGCCCGCCTTTGGGGAACGGCAGAATACGAACGAGGGGCGACAGCATGCACCTCTTTTAATTTGCTTAGCCAGGAAATGATTAAAGTTTTTGATTCTGGAGCCTCATCAGTCGATGCTGCTCGTTCAATCTTGAACATTCGCCAGGGGAGACGCTCCATTGCCGACTATGCCATTGACTTTCGCACACTAGCAGCCCAGAGTCACTGGAACGAAGAGGCGCTGGTCGACGCCTACCTCCATAGCTTGTCCGGTTATATCAAAGACGAATTGGTTTCCCACGCTCCTCCGGTAACTCTTGACAATGCGATCGAACTGACCGCCCGGATCGACCGTAGGGTTCAGGCAAGACGCAGAGAGAGAGAAGATCCCAGACAACCCATCACCCGGCAAAGTCAAGACATTAGTAAGATACCGAACCCCCCAACCAATTCTACCGCACCTCATGAGATGATGGAGGTGGACCGCACCTTTCTCTCCGTCGAAGAACGCCAGCGAAGGCGTACCGAACGGCTATGTTATTACTGCGGCGGCCAGGGACATAGGGTGGTCAATTGCCCGTTAAAAGCCAACGCTCGTCGGATATAGGGGACATCCGATTGAGCTCAGCTTTATTATCGTCCCCCAAGACTGATAGACCTGTTCTCCGGGCAAATCTCATTATTTCCGGTACATCTCAACCCTTCCATGCCCTCATCGATTCTGGCGCCGAAACAAATATCCTGGATTTGTCACTCGCACACAAGATGGGGATACCTGTTGAAACCCTTCCTAACCCGGTATCAGCTCGGGCTTTGGATGGCCACCTATTAGGCACCGTATCTCAAATAACGGAACCCATTGAACTACAGTTGTCTGGAAATCACAGAGAGAAGATCCGATTTCACTTACTTCACTCCCCTAACCAACCCCTTGTCCTGGGTCATCCTTGGTTGGTGCAACACAACCCCCATTTCGACTGGCGCACTGGGTCGATACTTGAATGGGGCATGGACTGTCACCAAACCTGTCTGCAAGCCGCTCCTTACCCAAATCATCCTGTTTCCACGAGGGCTCCACCCAATCTGTCCAAGGTCCCAGCCTGTTACCACCACCTACGGGAGGTCTTCAGTAAAGCTAAGGCCTCTTCCTTGCCCCCTCATAGACCTTATGACTGCGCAATTGATCTCCTGCCGGGGTCTGCTCCTCCTCGGGGCCGCCTCTACTCCTTGTCCATTCCCGAGAGGAAGGCCATGGAGGAGTACATTTCCGATGCCTTGGCGGCTGGTATCATTCGACCCTCCTCTTCTCCTGCTGGGGCGGGGTTCTTCTTTGTGGGGAAAAAGGACGGGTCACTCCGGCCCTGTATAGATTATCGGGGCCTTAATGAAATCACGGTTAAAAATCGCTATCCCTTGCCTCTGCTTGCCTCTGCATTTGAGCTTCTACAGGGGGCCACGGTCTTCACTAAACTTGATCTGCGCAACGCCTACCACTTAGTCTGAATCCGGGAGGGTGATGAATGGAAGACGGCATTCAACACACCCAACGGTCACTACGAGTATCTGGTAATGCCGTTCGGATTAACCAATGCTCCAGCTGTTTTCCAATCTTTGGTAAATGACATTTTACGAGATGTGCTTAATCGTTTTGTTTTTGTGTATCTGGACGATATCTTGATTTTCTCAAAGTCCCTCGATGAACACCGAAAACATGTCCAGCTGGTTCTCCGTCGTCTCCTAGAGAACTCTTTATTTGTTAAGGCAGAGAAGTGCGAGTTTCACGCCAAGACAGTCTCGTTCCTGGGCTACATCGTGGCGGAGGGGACCCTTCAGATGGATCCTGCCAAGGTATCAGCAGTCACCTCTTGGCCTGTCCCTGAGTCTCGGAAAAAACTCCAACAATTCCTTGGTTTTGCCAATTTCTACCGGAGGTTCATCAGGAACTACAGTTCGGTGGCAGCTCCCCTCACGCTTCTTACCAGTCCTAGAGAGCCATTTCGGTGGTCTTCCGAGGCTAATGCAGCTTTCAACCGTCTAAAAACCCATTTCTCTACGGCCCCCATACTCCAGGTACCGGACCCTGCACGCCAACTGGTAGTGGAGGTGGACGCCTCAGATGTGGGAGTGGGTGCTGTCCTGTCCCAGCGGTCGGACAAGGACCAGAAAATGCACCCGTGCGCCTTCTTTTCCCGGCGGTTGTCCCCGGCCGAACGCAACTACGACGTGGGGGATCGTGAGTTGTTGGCCGTCAAGCTAGCCCTGGAGGAATGGCGGCATTGGTTGGAGGGGGTAACGGTGCCGTTCATAGTTTGGACTGACCACAAGAACTTAGAATATATTAGATCGGCCAAGCGGCTCAATCCTCGCCAGTCACGTTGGGCCCTGTTTTTCACCCGCTTTAACTTCACTCTGTCCTACAGACCCGGATCTCGGAATGTGAAACCCGACGCGCTGTCCCGACAATTCCAGAGTTCCAATGACACACCTCAGGGTCCCGCAACGGTCCTTCCAGCTTCCTGTATGGTGGCAGCAGTCTCCTGGGATATCGAGTCCCGAGTCAGAGAGGCGATACCCGATCAGGCGGGTCCCAGCTCCTGTCCCGAGGGTCGACTATTCGTCTCCGAACCCTTACGGTCCGAGGTCCTCCAATGGGGGCACAATTCTCACTTTTCTTGCCATCCGGGGTCGGCTCGGACTCAGTTTCTTGTCCCGACGCTTCTGGTGGCCTACCATGGCCAAGGACGTTAGGGAATACGTCTCCGCCTGTCAAGTGTGCGCCCAGAACAAAACATCCCACCAACGTCCGGCCGGTCTGTTACATCCACTTCCGGTTCCCCGCCGCCCATGGTCCCACATCTCCTTGGACTTTGTGACGGGGTTGCCAGTATCCGAGGGGATGACGACTGTACTAACTATCGTGGACCGGTTCAGTAAGATGGTCCATTTCGTGGCACTACCGAAGCTCCCCTCCGCCAAGGAAACTGCATTGATAGTCCAGCAGCATGTGTTCCGCCTCCATGGCATCCCTCTGGACATTGTTTCTGACCGTGGTCCCCAGTTCTCATCCGCGTTTTGGAAGGAGTTCTGTCGTCTGTTGGGTGCCTCTGTCAGCCTCTCATCAGGGTTCCACCCTCAATCCAATGGTCAGTCTGAACGAGTGAACCAAGATTTGGAAACGGCACTTCGCTGCATGGTCTCTAGTGAACCGTTGTCCTGGGCTCGGCAATTGGCATGGGTGGAATATGCTCACAATTCCTTGGTTAGCTCATCCACTGGAATGTCCCCCTTCCAGTGTGTGTATGGGTACCAACCCCCTATGTTCCCTAGTCAAGAAGAGGAAGTAAACTGCCCGTCAGCTACGGCGAATGCACGTCGCTGTCGGCGAACTTGGGCTCGTGCTCGGGCCACACTCCTTCGGGCAAGCAAGACTCATGCCGTTGGGGCTAACCGACGGAGGAGTCCTGCTCCGAAGTACCAGGTGGGCCAGAAGGTGTGGCTCGCATCAGCTGATCTTCCACTGAAGGTTGAGTCGAGGAAACTGGCTCCTCGGTATCTTGGCCCATTTCCTATAGTAAAAATTATCAACTCCTCAGCAGTCCGTCTCCGTCTACCAAGATCTATGAGAGTGCACCCCACGTTTCATGTTTCCCGAATCAAGCCCGTCAGCCAGAGTCCGTTGGCACCCATTCCACCTCCTCCCCCAGCTCCACGCTCCTTGGACGGGGAGCCTATCTATACAGTGCGCCGCCTGCTCCGCTCCCGACGCAGGGGTCGGGGCTTCCAGTACTTGGTCGATTGGGAGGGATATGGTCCGGAGGAGAGATCATGGATTCCCAGCAGGCAGATCCTGGACCGATCTCTTGTGGCAGAATTCCATCAACTGCATCCTGACCAACCAGCACCACGCCGTGGTCGTCGTCGTAGGTCCGACGCTGCTGCTCTTCCACCGGCAGACCCACCCGCTACCACCCCTTCAGATGCGGACGAAGGGGCCTCTATCCACTCGGAAGAATTCTGAGGGTTCATCGGACGACCTCTGGGCCCTCGATTTTTGGATTATTGGTGATGTATTTTGGGTTTTGGGGAATTATTTGTAACTGGCCTGTGATTTTTTTTCCCTTGGATTACCGGTGTTGCCATGTGACGTGTTTGGATTTATTTTTATTTTTCCCTGGGGGACTTCTGGAGCCGTCCCTTGAGGGGGGGGTTCTGTCATGATTACCTAACCGGAGTCACCTGAGGTAATCAGCTGGTGTGCTGGAACGCGATCTCTTGATTGGTGGAAGTCTACTACATAAGCTGTCAGCGTCCAGAGATGGACGTTCGAGTGTCTTCCTCATTTCCTGAGTTAACCTCCAACATTCAAGGTACCACAAGTCCATGTATATTCCAAGTCTGATTCTCGTTGCCTGACCCCTGTCTGTTAAAAGTTTACGATCTACTCTTCCGTCCCGGCCACCGACTTACCTGCTACGTTTCGCCACGCGTTATCACCACGGAGTTGCCATATCGTCCCAAGAGGCTTTCCACTGCCAAGGCTCGACGTCCCAAGCCTGCTCCACCGAATCTTGTCACAATAAAGCCTTTAACTGACGCTATTGGATCCGAGTCCTTGTTCTGTTCCATGACAGGCGGGCATATTTATTTTTTATAACGATGTTTTGCCAAGACACATTTTTTTCAATAAAGAGATCTCTGTCGGTCCAAAATTTTAAAAATCAAACCCTAAACCATGTTTTAGGTTGTTTTTGTCAAGCTTAAATTATCATGTGGCCTAAATTGGTAGTATTAAGTTTTTCTGATAATTTGTGGTCACCATGCCTCAAGAGGTAATACGGGTTCATAATTTGGGTTAATAATTTTGCTGTATTTTCGGATTTTACTATATTTTTAACCAGTTTTCTAGATTACTGTATACTATTTTATCTTGTTTTTTCAAATAATAAAATGTTACTTAAAATAAGCAAAATTCTCTTACTGTATTGAAACATTTTCAATTTTTTGTTTTTAATGATTTATTCTTTTTAGAATAAGAAAAAAATCAAATCAGCAAAATTATGAGCAAGAGTTTTTTTTTTTAACTTATTTGTTTTTTTTTATCAGTCCAATCTCGAACAGTTTCTTTAAAAAATTAATATATTTGCCTGTACTACCTTCTGAGGGGATACTTAGTATATAAAACGAAAAAATTGTACTAATGTGAATGAATGTTACAATTACTCAGCTTATCAGAAAGATCTCTTTGTGATTAAGGGCTATACAAATAAAAATGACTTGACTTGACTTAAACACTGATCCAGAACACAGATTTGGAAATAATAATATAATAATAATAATAATTATTATTATTATTTAGTTATTGTATTTATTTGTTTTTGAGGATGTAAAATTCTCTTTAATATTCGACAATAATCATGTTTGTTTTACCAATCTCACAAAACCTTGAGGGAGGTTCCAGGTTCATCGCCATGTCTTCTAAAGTTTATTCAAATCTGGTAGGTTGGTTGGTTGGTTGGTTGGTTGGATCCCTTAACCGCACGTGTCGTAGTGGCACCATTTCCTGTAGTGAGTCTTGTGCAAGTAGAGCCTGGTAGAAGCCAAAATATGTTTTCACCCTCCCAGCATGGTATTTGATCTATTTCTTCTTTGCTTCTCTCAAGCTTTTTCTAATTTTCTTGTTGGCTACGTTACACTTGACTGCTCCTCCAGGGCTCTTTCTTTTATTTAGATTTCACCTCAAGTCAAACAGTTGGAGAATTTCGTTTGTACCAATAGCTTGATCTTCTTCAGGTGTTTTCCTACAATTCATTTTGCTGCTTCAGTCATTGTCTCTAAAAACTTGGTGGTCAGGGTTCTGACATATTTGTCTAATTTACACAATTAAAAGATGTACATCACGTTTTCAAAAATTTAATACATTATTGAATGGATACGTTATAACAAATTGCTGTAATTTCTGCACTAAAAATATATTTTTGTATTGATTATTTTGCATCAAGGCAGGGGTCTCCGCCCTTTTTCGAGGCAGAGAGCCAGTTTTGTATCTGATTAGCACAAAGGGTACCCAGTTCGATATGTATTTCTAAAATAACAACTTATCAAGTTGTTACTATGTTGTTACTATGTTATTAACAGGTTAAATATTGAAAGAAGAGTTAAATAGTCTCAGTCAACTAGTACAAAATTGTTTTTAACAGAAAATTGCAATGACACGGTACTGGTGAGCTTATCTTTAGAACAGGTCTAGGGGCGTTGGAGACCCATGCATTAAAGGTAAAAACATATTACAGTAGCTACTGTACTTTGTCACTTTGCTGTTTAATACAATACAATTTACTATAACAGTCATTATGCAATTGAAAAATGTTATGATTTTAGCAATTAAAACTTAAAAAAAAGGAAAAAAAATGACGAAAAAAGTGAAGTCACCAGAGGAAGGCTAATAATTCAGCAGATTAGTAAATGGTGCAGGGAGGGTTATGTTCTATGACTTTGTCAAAGATTAATTTAAGAATTAAGCGTGTGCGGCACAGTTCTAAGGTCTTGGGAACCTCCTGTGTGGGTTCAAATCCAGCTACCAGCCTACCTGTGCGGTTTGTATGTTCTCCCTGTGCTTGCGTGGGTTTCCTCCAGGAACTCCGATTTCCTCCCACATTCCAAAGACATGCATTTCAGGTGGATTGGCCAGTCCAAATTGTCCCTAGGTGTGAATGAGCGAGCGAGTTGTCTGTCCCTGTGTGCCCTTCGATTGGCTGGCAACCAGTTCAGGGTGTCCCCTGCCCACTGCCCGATGATTGCTGGGATGGGCTCCAGCACCCCCGCGACCCTACTGAGAATAAGCTGTGTAGCTAATGAGATGAGATGAGATGAGATGAGTCTGCATTGTCATCACATCACATTTCTCCAATAAGCAACAATAAATGCATACAGTATACTCAACATAGCAAGTTGTGTTTGGTTCCAGAACAGTATGTTAGGCCAGCATGATAAGAGGCCTGTTAGCTCGGAAAATAATGCCAGCTAAGAAAGAGCAAGTCCCAAATTCAAGTCATGAATGAGATTTTACAAAAACAACCGGGATGCCATATTACATTTTCAGTATTCACCTAATCAGATTTGTTCTCTTAGCCCAGCATCTGTCTGTGAGAACACGAGCGCCACTTCCACGCTTCAACTGGCGTCTGTGCACAGAGGAAGCGCTCAAGACACTCAACTCTGCCTGCAGATATTCCTGATAAAATATAAAAGCCATAATAATCAAGGAACCCACTCTAATGGGTGTTGTCCTGCCCCCAACTCTTAGACTCTTCCAACCAGCCTGTCTGACTCCCGTAGCCCGTACCAAATGCGAAAGAGGAAAAGGGGAAGAAGAAAAAATAAATACATCCTCAACGTTAATGGCTCATTTCCGTGGGACGCTACTCTTAAGCCTTGGGCCCGACAGCGGTAAAGAGACGGGATCAAGGCCTTCCGACCCTGCTAAATTTGTATAATCTGCTACAAATAAAACTAAACACACTGAAAACTTTATTTGAGGATACAAATCAAAAGCCTGCATCAGTATTTTATTGGATTCAGATTACACAAGTTCCGAGAAACGCTTTTACTCGAGGATAGCAAAATATCTCATTAGAGTAACTTAGTGTCATAACTCCCTAATTTTACTTCCACTGAAACAACGTTTGTTATGTAATGATGAAGCTCAAGTACAAGCAAAGCATTGCATAAACTCTCAGTATTCCTTGTTTTATTTTCCCCAGAAATAATTAGGAGGCGCGACGAAATTTCAAGTCATCGTATTTTCGGCTCACACAAGTAAACATTGTGCAATTGTGTGAGAGTGAAGGATTTCTACTAAATTCAAATCTGTGAAAATGACTTCAATGGTATGTCTCTCATTAAAATACAAATGTTTTATTTCACACTTCAGCGGAACTGTCACACTGGTCAAGATGCGATTAGGATTTTACTCTCTTTCCCAGAGAAAAATTCTCACCGTTATTAAACTTTTCTTAGAATATTGGAAACAAAAAAAATTTAAAGTCACTTGATAATTGATGCTGCTGCTTTGACGTGCCACCGAATTAAAGCATGATGTCAAGTTTTGCTTTTATTCTTTGCTCATTTGAAACGTAAATATCTTTATTTCACTATGATATATATATATATATATATATATATATATAATTAAGACTGGGTTTGATTAAACCCAATTAAGATTGGGTTGATATTAAGTTTTATTTCTCTTATGACATTAGTACTGTCATAATATCTTTTTATAAATTATATGTTTGTTGAAATTGAAGAATTATAGAGATTATACAGTTTTACTAACCTGCACTTTTTCATTAGATTTGACTATCAGGTGTGGAGTAATCACATAAAGCGAGAGCCCAAAATATCATGCGAGTCTGCAATGACTGACAATTGTAACATCCTGAAACACAGATTACAATTATAAAGGCACAGATGGTGAAAATAACCCAAAAATGACAAAGGTTTCCCACATCAGTCACCCTCCGTTGGCTTCCCTCGTCTGCACCATTGTGTCCCCCCTGAGCAATGATGCTATACTATATACACACACCTGATGACAAACACTCGGGAAGATGGACGTACGATAAAATGAAAATAGAGGAGACAAAGGCCGGCTGGTAAACACGGCATGAATTGGCTTCTCCAAAACAAACGAATGCAGACCACTAGCAGTACAATTTCTTTTTCAACCTTCTTCCGAGCCTGTGAATACTTGCTAGGTATTGGCCCTCTAAAGACTTTTTGACATGTTATCATGTTTTAGGCTTCAAACCTATAGATAAAAAAAACAAAACATTTTCAATAATTGACTAAATGTAAGACACAATTGTGTAAAGAAACCAAATGTATTCAACATTTTATGTTGTGCTAACAAAAACATAATTGAAAAGTAGATATTGCAAAAATATTGACCCCTTGTGTACATCCTCCTTTTTCTGCATTCACAGCCCCAAGTCCTGCTTTTTGGGTATGTCTCTATAAGTTTTGCACAGCTTCAAACACATTGTGAAATATTTGGCCAATATTCCTTACATAACAGGTCAAGTTCTTTAAGGTTCCATGTTGTTTGTTCAACAAAACCTCGATAGGATTGATGTCTTTATTTGGTTTGGACATTCTAACACATTTATATTGTTAGTATAAAACCATTCCAGTGTATATTTTGCTTTATGTTTAAGGTCGTTGTCCTGTTGGAAGGGGTACCTGCGCCTCATTCTCAGGTTTTTTGCAGACTCCAACAGATTTTATTCCAGAATCACCGGCTGAAGAAAAGTAAACCCAGAGCATGATGCTTCCACCATCATGCTCTGTTTTCAGTTGGATTTGCAATGTTACTCTTACACTAAAAGTGACGCTTTGCATCTAGCCCAAAAAGTTCCACTTTGGTCTTATCTGACCAGAGCATGTTGTTCCACATGTGTATTCGTTTAAAAAGGACTTTCTTCTTGCTATTCTTCCATAAAGGGCAGATTTGTGCAAAATACGACTAATAGTTGTCTTATGCACAGATTGTCTCACCTCAGGTGCGTATGCCTGCTGGTCAAATGTGACAATGGCCCTCTTGGTTGCTTCTCTGATAGGTTTTCTCCCTGTTTGGGCCAAAAGTTTAGAGAGACGGAGAGGTCTAGGTAGGTCTGCAGTGGGTTTATGCTCTCTAAATAATGATATTATTGATCGTACAGTTCTACGAGAGATGTATAAATTTTGCGATATCTTCTTGTATCTCTTTACTTCTTTTAAATTTTCCACATATTCATCCCCACCTGCCTGGTGTGTTCTTTGGTGTTCATAATTCTGTCTGTTCTCCAGTGTCTCCTTTCACAGACTTCTCAGCCCATCAGACAGTAGGTGCATTCAAACTGATAATAAATGACACACAGGTGCACTCTGTTTGATATTGTTGGTCACGTAGGATCATTCAGAAGTCATCAGATTCAGATTCAGATTCAGATTTACTTTATTGTCATTCGTGTACACGTGTATACAGAACGAAATGTCGATACATCTGACCCGCACAGGTTCTTTGAACGTCAGCCGGGATAGATAAGATTAACCATGTCTTCGTCAGAATTTTAGCGCAGCAGTTCGTCATCTCGCGGTTCGATGCCACTTCCAGTTGTTAAATGGTCCAGTTTATTGTCCAGAGAGCGAACGTTGGAGAGCAAAATGGATGTTAGGGGGGTTAGCCTTTAGCCTAGCTGTTAGCCCGGCCCGCTTCCTCGTCACGCCACTGTCTTGCCACTCTGCTTCGCTGCTTTGTAGGCCGCTGGGTCTTGTTGACATAGCAGTCCGTGGCTAATAAACACTCCCGAGTGGTCGTAGCACCGAGCGCTTGATGTCCTCGTTCGGCGGTCACGCCGCTGTCTTGCCACTCTGCTTCGCTGCTTTGTAGGCGGCTGGGTCTTGTTGACATAGCAGTCCGTGGCTAATAAACACCGAGCGCTTGATGTCTGGATGATCGCATATCCAGCAAAAAAAAACTGCGATCGTATCTTAATCTGCAGTTCGAGCCGACTTTGTGCGCCATCAAAATTGAGTCGAAGACTGGATCTTATGGCCGACGTGTAAAAAAACCGTTGCAAGCCGATGCAGCCGCAGCCGAACAGGGCGCCGCCATGATGAAGGATTGTGGAATTGTGGAATTGTTGGAATTTCTGGAGTAACTTGGCTAAATTGAGAGAACAGGGGGCCAATAGTTTTACAACACCTACTTTTCAGTTATTTTCATTATAAATCTAACATAGCATGTTGAAATAATTTGCTTTCACTTCACGATTGTGTCTCATATGTTGTTGATTCTTGGAAAATATTTTAATTTTTTTTTTGCTTTATATTTGAAGCCTGAAATGTGGCAATATGACAAAAAGTTCTTAAGGGGGCTAATGCTTTCACTCGGCACCTTATACTAGTGAGGTAAAGGGTGAAAACACTGAATGCTTTTCAGTAGTGTTAGGAATGTATGTATAAGCCAATCGAAACGCTTCCAATTAAGAGTCCCCTGGAAAAGGTTAGCGATTGTTTCCCTGACAGAAAAAAATCATTATCTGCCTTCCATTTTCATATGAATGAGCTCATTTAATTAAACCGAGCAACTAATGAGAGCTATAATCGAAATAATAGAACGTGGGAGCAGCTCTGTGAGCAGGGAACAAAAAAAGGCCCACGTAGACGACATATAGAAGGAACAGCAACCAAAAATAGGAGATTAAGTGCCTCTGAACAGAAAACAGATAGCTGTTGTCTTTGAACCTTTCATGTTTTATTTCGTCCACCGACAGAAGTTGAAAGAATGAAAAATTTAGCGGGGACTTTGGTGCACAAAAGGAACCAGAGCTGGAGAAGGAATGCGGAGCGGCGTGTTGTTTAATGCGCGTGTCAGAAGATGGAAATGAAGAAAAAGTGAGAGAAAGACACAAGCTGGGAGATCTCAGATGAAAAAAAGGGAGACAACCGAAGGAGGGGGTTGGAAAAATGGCTCTCGCCTATTGTTGTGCCGCTCGTTTGTGCGCCCGCCGTAATTTCTTCATTTGATGGTTAATTAACACTTGCAGGAAAAAGTAACGGGACCGCAAATCAAAGGCAGTAAACAGTCTGGCGTTTGCCTCAAGGGATTATTAGAAAAATAAACGAAAGCTGCGTAACACTATTAGAATATTTGAAATGTGAACTTGGGAAAGCGGCTTTCTTTTGATAGGACTTGAGTGATCAAGGACAAGCGAGGGAAACTTGAAAAGAACATGAAAAAAATGGACAAGCGAGAAAAACAACAAAGCTGAATTCTCACTTTTGACTGACACGCTCAGATATGTATTTGTTAATTTTCTAACGATATTATGTAGTACTATTCAAAATACATGTATGTGTGTGGTTGTAATTTGTGATTGAGGAAGCAATAGATCAGGGGTCGGGAACCATTTTGACTCAAAGAGCTATAGAATAGAATAGAATAGAATAGAATATACCTTTATTGTCATTGCTACAAATGGGCTAACATATTGTGACAACGAAATTGGGCATGACACTCCAGTTTTACACATTCATAGTGAGGTATGAGCAAGAAGATAAAGGAACAGAGAAGATAATGTTATAAGACAAGGGGGATAAGGCTATAGTTATAATTTACATGGTATTTACACAAGAGATGTCGGCATGTGGGATGTTACATACAGGGTTGTCGTGATAACGTTGGTATCGTAACGGTTGTGCAATATTGCATATACAGTAAAAGCTAAATATTTTGAATCTTTTTTAGGGGGGGATTCACACCACATTGTTTAAGACAACAATCAACAAAACTGCTAAACCCACTGGACTCTTTTTGAAACAGGCTTTTTCTTACTTTCACCATTTTCCTGCTACACTAACAAATATAAAAAAACACAGGGACGAGCATGAAGTTACACTCCACCCCACTCTACTTAATGTGTTCTGCCCCAAATAGCTTTGCTAAATGTAAGATAAAAGCAGAAATGCGTGCTGAGAAAAAAAAATAAGGCCCCTTTGAACTCAGTTGGGCATTGTTAACACATACTTAATTCAGAAAATATCCTACTTGTAACTTTTTCAAGGAAACCTCAAACGACATACCTCACCTTTAGGATCATAGATAAATAATGCAAGTTATTAAATCAGAATGTCGAAGTGATTAATTCAGACCACCTTGTGTAGTTTTCTTCTTTAGTTTTCCCAAAAAAAAAAAAATCCAGATAAGTGCAATTAACGAAGAGCTCAACAGCTCCTTCTTGGACTGATGTGTGTGTGTTTTCTGCGTTTGTTGCCAAGCACACAGACACGCATATATTTGATTTGGGGCTCTGCCGTTTGCATTTCATCGCCCTGACAAAGCGCAGGGATATGAGCTAATTAGGAATGAAGACAACCGAAGGGGGCCAAAAACAGGGGGTGTTTCGCATTGAATGCACGAGAACAGGGGGGATTATAAAAGTGGCGTCCTACTTTGAGCTCCAAAAGAAATCAAAAGTTTAGCAACAGAGGCATACGCATTTGTAAGATTTTGCAACACTGTCCTTTTTTATATGTCCTTTAGCACTTGCGTCGTCCGTTTTGCAGGATAGGTGTTGGGAATAACGTGTTACAAAGGAACTTCCTGGAACACAGTTACTTTTCTTGGTAACAAGTACTGACACACATCAACAAAATTTGAACACAGTGCGTTACCCCACTTTGTAGTAAAAGCCGATTATGAGCTACGACATCTTCTGATTGCTAACAGCTCCTCCATCGCTCCTTGGTAACACACTGTTTAGCAAATTTGGGTGGTCAACAAATAATAATAGAACAGCACGGCTGCGCAGTGTTTAGCGCGTGTGCGCCACAGTTCTTAGGTCACGAGATCAAACCTTCCTGTGTGGAGTTTGCATGTTCTCACTGTGCTTGCGTGGGTTTCCTCTGGGCACTCTGGTTTTCTCCCACATTCCAAAAAAGATGCATGTCGGGTTAATCGGCCGGTCCAAATTGTCCCTAGGTGTGAATGTGCCCTGCAACTGGCTGGCAACCAGTTCAGGGTGTCCTCTGTCCACTGCCTGAAGATAGCTGGGATGGGCCTACTGAGGACAAGCGGTGCAGAAAATTGATGGATGGAATAAATATTAATAAATATTTGCATAATCGATTGACCAAGTGAACTGAAGAGGCAAGTGTATTATTTTAAACTCATCTCTCCTTTTAGGAACACTGCATACATTTTTAGGTTATCTAATAAACATTTTAGTTAATCTGAAAGATTGGCTACACAACAATTCTAAGTGAATGCTTTTCACAGTTTTTCAAAGTTCAACATACTTTATTCAAGACACACACTCTCGGATTTAATGAATTTCCTTTCCTAATAACTACAGAGGAAATTCGAATAGTACACAAAACAAAAAAAAAGGATGAGGACTTAAATGAAGAAGTTGGAAACTTGGCTGGAATCATTAGAATAGAAAAACAGATTGGTTGGCTTAATTCTTACTGTAGATTGAACCTAAGGCAATTGGGCGTTATTGTAATTTGATCTAATTCCACTTTAGTCCCACCAATCAATACTTAGTACCATCGGATAAACTTTGTTTTCAGTTCGATAATGGTGGAGACCGGTTCTGATGTTCTAGGCCAGGGGTGGCCAACCCGGTCCTCAAGAGCCGCATGTCCTGCATGTTTTGGAGGTTTCTCAGGTGATGCAAATTTTAAGATTGTTTGCAAGCTGTGTGGGAGCTTGATAATGACCCAGGTGATTGGGATCACCTGTATTTGAACAGAGAAACTCCAAAAACATGCAGGACATGCGGCTCTTGAGGACTGGGTTGGCCACCCCTGTTTTAGGCAATAGAGCTACTGTCCTGAAAGCTCGCTCAGGACTAGAAGCACTGGTTAGAGGTTCTCTACTGGCTGAATTCGACCGACTTGGCTGCTGGCGCTGACGTTGGCTATGCAAGACAAGACAGGAAAATGCAGGTCAGCCGGTCTCGAGGGGCGGGGCCAGCTGGGCGCCATGACAACCGTGCAGGACATGACAGCTGGTCCCTCTCGCACTCGTTTGCTCAAAACAGAACTCTTTGGTTGTTTGATGGAAAAGGACCTGGTCCCTTCTTCCTTGCTGGCTTCAACAGAACTGTTGGTTTTCCTGAGAGCCAGCTTTTCTTGCTCCTGGCTCGTCTCTGGCCAAATCAAAGCTGTTGTTGCGGGGTTGGGAGCGGTTTTCTCCCACACGGCTCTTCCCGGCCACCTGGGGAGGGTGCCAAAGTAACCCCTGGATGTCCTTTGTATCCACAGATGGTAGACAGTACCAGATCATCTCCCACCCCGTTGCAAATACAAAATACATTTTAGGTTTACTTCTGAAAATATAACTAGTAACCGTAATGAATTTCTTTTTTTTAGTAACCAGCCCAACACTGTTCAGGAGTAGTCCTTTATCTGAGTTCCGCATCCGTATCAGATGGGCGGTGGGCCACTGTTATCATAAACACGAATTTGGGAGAGCTCGCAGACATACATAAACAGCAGCGCCGCAGACTACGATGTCACATCCCCTCCAAACCTCCGTCAGTCACTCGGCTCTTCTAAAAGCCTCGTCAAGGCTGTGTTTGGGTCAGGCATTGACAGCGCCGCACTTTCAGACGGCCCGCGAGCGCTACGGGGACCCCATTAGCCCCCGGCCCAAAGACATCAGAACTTCACTGTCCGCGGTTGTCAGTCCAGTATTTTTTATGTATACACTGGCCCATTAAAGGACATTATAGAACCCTAAGGGTATAATAAATACCTCTTAATCTGATATCCACCTGTTTGTTTTAACAGAAAGAGAGGGCATTGGGTATTGGAAATTTTACACAAGTCAGTGGGGAACCACAAAATCCACAAAGCATTTTCTCACATCAAACATTTAAGGCTATAACGCAAAAACAATGGACCAGAAGTCGAGTCACTCAGAAGCAGCATGCTGTAATTCCGTGTTTGCTCACTTTTCGCAAAGGATATTTTCCACTCTCAACCCCAATAATGTGAGGTAGCAATCATGTTTAAATAAATATTTGAGGCTTCGTACTCTTTAAGTCAGGTGCGTTCAAAGTTCGGCCTGGGGGCCAGTTACAGCCCGTGATCACATTTTTATTGGCCAGAAACCTCTTTCTTAAAATCCATAAAATATAGCCCGTCAGTAATGTTGACCGCTGTATAAAAATACTTGTACTGAAAAAAAAAAACAACAACATTTCACCGGATGATGGCAGTAGCTCTTTGGCTACCTTGCCCTTGGCTTTCTGTGAGAATATTAGCCCACCCCCTTTCCAACATGGCGGCTGCAAAAAAAAAAAAAAAAAAAAAAAGGATAGTTGACTGTGAGGGCTGCTGCTTCTAGGACAAGTGGAAATAGGTTTTTGTATTTTTGTAAATATTTTTTTGCGTCTGCCTAATTTGCCAAGAAACTGTGGCTGTTTTCCAAGAATATAATACAGAGAGGCACTGCTAGACGAAGCATACTGACTACAAATAGCTAACTGGAAATGAATGCTGTAAATAAACTGGAAACTGTTTTAATGGTACAGTGGCACTTTTTCACAAGACCTTGCAAGTCAAATGAAAAGGCTACAAAGTGCTACAAGGTCGCAACACTGATTAGCAAGCACTGCAAACCTTTCACAGAGGGTGAATTTATTAGAGACTGTTTAAAAGAGGGTCAGGCTCAATTGACAGCCCTCACAGATTTTCAGCTTACCAAATATGTCCCACTTTCTGAAAGGTTTGGACATCCCTGCTGTAAGTGGTCCTTGAACAAGCCATGAGTACTGGGCAACACTTCCCTCGGCAGCTAGCTTTTGCTGGAGCCTAAACGCGTCAATTGGAGACAGACAATATATATAAACCATTTTTTATTTTATTTTATTTTCTACAAACAGGTGTCTTTGACCACCTATAATGTCGGTTTCATGTTTATTATACTTGTGTTGTTACGTCAGGTTGTGCTAGTTAGCAGTTTGGGCTAACATGCTACAGGCTAATGGTGTATTTCCACATGTGAGTTGTTAGTTTGATGGTGGGTTTTTTTAGTTACAAAATAAAGTGAGGGTAGAATTAGGAGTTTAATTATTTATTTCTGAATAGCGAATAAAGGCATTTGTGAAATATTAAAAATTGGACTGTGAAGTAATAAGAAACGACTGTACAATAGACACCCGAGATACAACATTAATTAGTTCTCAGATGGGGACCTCAAAATGTAATTGCTGTGAAGCAGGGGATAGAAACCTTTGGTAATGCATAGCTAATGTGTTTGAAACGCTCTGTACACCAAATAAATATATTACAATTAAAAAATAGTATACAGTACCAAGTGTAATAATTATTTTCCTTGCCCTCATGTAGGTTTTAGATCAGGGGATGGTGTAATAATATTCTGTGGTTTGCAATAATCTGTGGTCTGTGAAGCCTTTTGAGACTCTTTGTGATTAAGGGCATCACAAATAAACATGACTTGACTTGACTTACTTTGCATGTGATTGACTGACATGATAAATAGATATACATGTACAGGAAAAAGTCATTTTTATTTACCTTTAGGGTGAAAGGACGAGAACAACATCGTACTTCACACCGTAAAGGGAAAATTTAGAAAGGTGGGGACACTATATACCTACTGAGTCTTAATAAGCTTAAAGCTACGCTTCAAGCATCAATGCCATGCATCTGTTTTTTCCCATTATTTGTTCAATGTATGTATAATAAAGGGCGGAGTGGTTAGCACGTCCACGGCACAGTTCCAATGTCATGGGATCAAATCCAGCTACCAGCCCTTCCTGTGCCCTGTGCAGAGTGTGCATGTTCTCCCTGCACGTGCGTGGGTTTCCTCCAGGCAAAAACATGCATGTAAGGTTAATTGGTCTATCCAAATTGTCCCTAAGTGTGAGTGAGTTGTCTCTGTGTACCCTATGACTGTCTTTTCATGGAGTCCCCTGCCCACTGCCCAAAGATAGTTGGGATGGGCTCCAGCAACGCCGTGACCCTGCTGATGATAAGAGGTGCAGAAAATAGGTGGAAGGATTTTTACCAAGTGAACTGAACTGAAAATCTTGAACTCCTCACAACCTGAATTTCAGAACAAAATTCCCCCCAAAAGTCGATCGGAAAGACAAGTACCGAGGGTCAAGGTTGTAACCATTTTGCATCAATATGCATTTAGTTTGGTGGTTTCTGGTGTCAAGTCAATTGTATTTGTATGGCACTACATCCCCCTGGTAGCTTACATATCGAGAGGCTCTGACCTCTCCTCGACTCCGATATTTTTTACAGCAATCCCATGAGTGTTAACAATGAAACGGAGGCTAGCTTTGTATAACCACGAGGCCGCATGTCATCCATTGGACATGAATTCAGCAGTCTTGCCTCTGTCAGGCAACATAAGAGATGTTTTCCTTTCAAATGTTGTAAAAACCTTGTAGAGAAAACATCAAATACAATAGAGGTAAACGCGAGTCAAGCAATTTCCGTAGAGGGACTTTCACACTCCCATGACATTGATTAAACAGTGCCGTGCGGTGAGGTTTATGTCTGGTGTCAAATTTAGAAATAAATCAACCAACTGTAAAGCTTATTCATCATTTGATGGCAGAGCAAGAAAGCAATATATCAACTACAGAATGGAAAAATAATGTTCTAGTTTCTTACCTTAACTTGTTTTTTAAAAAAAGTGTCAATAGATAGGGAATCTTTCATTGTGAAAAAAAATCCATGCAACGAGAAAAAAAAGTTATGGGTTGCTTGACTTGCTTGCTAATATTATCAGTGATTCTATTGTTTGGGGCTGAGGTGTTCGCCAAATAAGAATCCTTGATCTCACTATCGCCCTCTGCCATGAGGCAAGAGAATTGCAAGCTTCAGGATGCATCTGCAGACACAGAGCAAAGTAATAGGTTACATACTAATTGTATGAATAATATTCCTAATACAATGTGAAAATACAGCAGTTTTTAGCCCCTGTGTTTTCCCTTGTATAAGGCGCACCGAACTATAAGGCGCATCTTTAGATTTCTGGCCAATTTGGTTTTTTTTCTGCCTTTTAGCCTGAAAAATGTGGTTCATCACTCCTTCTTTCTAGGGAAAATGAGTACTGCGTGTATAATAAATATGATAAACATACTTTAATACTTCAAGGTATAAGGTATACTGAGAGTTGTGTGAGAGGGTGTGCTGGAGAAATCCATCAAGGCTGGGCAGGTAAATTAGAAGAAAATAATGCGCTTTGGTCACTTTGAGTTCCCGTAGTTTGTTCCTCCTTTATCGTATCTATCGTTTTTTGTAACTCGAATGCTTGTAAGTAGGGGAGCGTCTGTACAATAGAGATAAATCTATTAGTCAAATATTACACTGTGTCCCTCTAAGAAGATAAATCAAGAAAAAAAAACGGCGTATTTGAGGTAATTTCTCCATCATTTAACAAATAACTTTGCAATCCAGGTCAGATGCAAACACCCGGCCCGTGCTGCTCGCTTCTAAGAAAAGACGATGGACAAGACGGCAACGACAACACTCGAGCAGAACCTAACTGGGATTTTTAGAGGTGATTTTGCAGGTGAACTCTGACCCCCGATGCTGAGCTCAGCGGTAACGTTTGTCCGTTTTTTTTTTGCGGCTGTCGGTGTCCTTAATAGACAAACAGTACGACAAAGACAATGCCGGCCCGTTGGCTTTGGCGTAAAGCCGAGAGCGTTCGGATGAGATATGGCAACGCTTTATCAATATGCCGCTTTATTGAATCGGCAGTGCTCGTTTGCATGGCTGCTCCGTTGTCCTCCTGCTTAGGCGGGGACGGCCGCGGACACGCAGACAATCCGAGCGCTGACGGAAGAACAATGGCCGTCTTTACGGGCTTTTCTTTCACTCTGGCACTTTGCTTTTGCCTCGTAGATTTAAAAACAGATCAGCTAATTAGTTTGATTTGCAAAGGACATAAGTCGCCGGGAAGATAAGTGCTCGCATAAACGCTGACTAGTAACATTTTGCAATAAACCAAGTTGAAGGGACACATAAAACGTATTTATTCCCAATCACAGGTCACAAAATTGTCGAGCAGCTGGGCAGGTGGGAGATAACCAGCGCCGGAAATAGGAGCGGTGGACTGAAAGAGACGCCTGCGCTATTAATTAAAAGGCAGACATTTTTAATCAGCGCTGAATTAGATTGGAAGGCAAACTGTGCGAAGGCTGAACGTGATTCTATCACTCAGCACACGTGCGTCCATTGGCGTGATGCCGTGGTCGCCTAGCGACGTGAGGTGTCTGTCATCGATTTATCGGCTTGAGATCACAATCGTAATATTGCAACAAAAGTTGTTGACTTTGACACCTTACTTTGTAAAAGGACCTTGATTCGAAGGCAACAAGCCAAAATATTAGTAAAAACAGCGTAATAGTAGATAGAAAAAGATGAACTTTCAAATTATTTATATTTGTTTTGATTCAAAGCAGTGCTTTAAATTCTTTGCCCATGGATGTTCCCCCAATCTAGTATTTCTTAGCCGAGTACCGCCTGAACCAATTCTTTAAAAATGCCTGATTTTAAAAGTATGTTCTTTATTTTATTTGAGTTTTTACGCTCGTTTGTCCATTTTTCTTTGTTCACAATATTTCAACTGCTTTTGTAGAACTACTAAAAGAGTGTAGAACCTTGAACCAGGATTAATCTGTTTGACATCAACCAGAATTAATCTGTTTGTCTTTTAATGAAATACAAGAAACAAACAGCCACACTGTCAAGTTTAAACTATAGTAGACACTCAAAAAAGGAGAGAAGACAATGATGGAGGGTAGTTAGAGAAGCATTCAGATAAGAAAATCCAAGCTGTTCTAAAAGCCATCTCCTGGACCATTTTCTTCAAGATTATCCAAAAGCAGATCAGCCCAAAGGGGTGTGGAAAATCAAAGAACAGCAAAATAATTGGCCAATCGTGACAAGGATGTAATAGGGCATTACATAACAATCAAAGTGATGGATCACAGTGTGAAAAAAAAGTCAAAATAACAAACGGTGAGCCAAAATAGCAAATAATAATAGACAAAATAATGAATAGCGCGGGCATCGACAGCCAATTCGTTTGCAGAAGTCAGATGGTAAAAACGGAATAAATGATTTACTTATCAATCTCCCCTTTTTATATCAGAAAACAGAAAATAAGAAATCAATAAATTCTTTATTGTAACATACAATAAATGATTTATTAGACACCCACCTAGTAAAAATTTGTCATAAAAATGTTGAAAAGCCGGCTGAGTTCCATCCAAAAATAAGTCTTTTTTTGGTTTAAAGGGGAAAGTTGAGCAAACACTTAATGCGGTGCCAAATTTGGACCACATTAGAGGAGGTAAAAACAACTTTTTTGGGACTATATGTAGTCCATGTTGGATGGGATAAAAACAACGCAATTTGTATTTCTATTTTCTGACAAAATCATGTCTAAAATGGACCAGACCAGATTTAGCCCAAAAGCCACCAGCCCAAAGACGATTCATGCAATGGGGTGGTACTAAAATCAGGAAGTAATAGACGATTGCAACAAGCCCATTTGTACCACCCAAGTAATCAATGGAGCACTTTAAAACCCAGATTTAAGTGAATAAAGTTTGACCGTTTCCGAAGCGAAAATAAGTCTTAAAACAATGTAATTTGGGGCAAGGCATAATGACAAGAAAAGCACATTAGGAGATTCCCCAGGCAGACAACTGGTGGATTTATTTTTGTCTTTAATCTTGTCCTTCATGGGACACTTTGGAAACTGGTTCAGACGCTACCCTTAGCTCCTCCCGAATGCATCGCAAGAGCCAGAGTCAGGAATATTTTATTAACATGTTGCTAACGCTGGAGAGAAGATGAATGTTTTTGCAGAGAAAACAAAGGATAACAATCAGAAATTTAAAAAATAGTCTTTCACTTGACAATGTATTCTGTTATTGTAGACGTCATTGTCTCAGGGGCATACTGTCTGCTCTAATGAGAAAATATTTCATAATTATATTTGTCCTAAGATTTACTGATGAATGTATAAGCTCGTTTTTCTTCAGTAACGCGGTTCAAAAAGTGACATAGCTTTCGCTTCATTTATTTATCGCTGTTCAAATAATGATTCACGATTGGATGAAAATGTCCAAAAACCTTTTTTTTTTGAAACAATGGATATAAAATGACAAATGAATAAGTGGACAATCCAACATGGAGAAGGTTGGATAGATGGCAACACATATTATGAAGGTGTGCAATGAGGGATTCGTTCTCTAACACAAAAGAAATACAGTGAAAGATTGCAACTAGAAAGCCAAACCGAAGAGACATGAGACCAAAGAGTAAAATGAATATTTTTTTCACCCCTCTCTGCCTCCTTTTCTATAAGAGGAACGCGAGGAGATAAGACTAAAAGGACTGTCACTCAGGGGGACAAACCTTCCAGTGTCCCCTCCTACTTCCTCTCTCTCCAATTTCCTCAGATTGCCGCTAGGATAGAAGCGATGCTCGTCGCTGAAATAATCGACGACACGCTAACAATCCGCTATAGCTCCTCCTTTTGCAGCTCATGCCTTAAATACTATAAACTCGAAGTGGCTTCAGCCAGAATGATATGTCTCCATTACACAGGACCTTTTTATTATGATTGAATAGCTTGGAATCATTTAATCAAGGACGTGAAAACTACCTGTAACAGGAATGCAGAATAAACTGAAGGGCGAAAATAATAATTCATATTCATACTTAAGACTTGACAGGTATAATAATGAGCATGGATAAGGTTTTCGGTTGTGCACTGCATTATTTTGATCAAAATTCATGTTTAGTTCTAAGTGTTCCACCGCCAACAACTAGTTACGCCAATGGTGTAGTCTTGGCATGGAATGGATGTTGCAATTATAAATAGTACAGAGTTATTGTATTATAGTATAGACAAGTCGAGGGCTGGACTGATAAATGTTGAAAATTTTAAAATAACCTAAATAAAATCTAAAATAAAATACGATATGATCATATAAAGAAAGCAATGTTTTCTTTCAGCTCATCTTCAATTTTCAACAGGCAAAAAGGTTTATATTTATTTTGTATGGAAATCCCCGTAACGTGAAATTCAAATGAAAGTCAAGTCAAGTCATGTTTATTTGTGACGCCCTTAATCACAAAGAGTCTCAAAGGGCTGCACAGATCGCAGATTATTGCAAACTACAGACTATTATGACACAATCTCCTGATCTAAAACTTACATGAGGGGAAGGAAAAACCCCAAAACTTCAACATGAGGAAAATGAAGAAACCCTGAAAAGTGACTGCACATGAGGTAATCCCCCTTCCAGGTTGACCAGGCTGCAACGGATGTTGCAATAACAAATAATAAACAGATATTGTCAACATAAAATATAGGTTATTCATATGCTATAGAATAGAATTGTGTTTTAAGTTTAGAGAAAATTAGCTAAAGAGCTGTGAGCCGCTGCGTCCATGCATGCCGCCATTATCATCAAAGACCAAAAAGAAGACAGTATTATTCAGGCACTATTAACATAATCACCAACACTACCGTTTTACATGCAAGACTATCGCTTTTCTCCTAATAAAAACATCTACCGATTTTAAAAAAAAATCAAAGCTTTCAATCAAATGTTTTCAACACCAAAAAACTGGTATTTTAGTCAATGGCTGCTTTATATCTAAGCATGACTAAGTCTTTGTGTGTGAATAAACCGGTCCAGTGAGCGCATTAGATTTCCGTTTTGATAAAAGTTTGTTGAATTCAGTTTTAAACAAGCACATGTTGTTGTTTTTTTCTATTCTGGAAACAGTAGTTTGCACACAATATTGAGTGTGGGATAAAGTCTACTGCTTTTTAATGTACAATTTTGGGGCAAAAATGGGCTAAAGTTAAAGAAAAACATAGAATAGCAGTTTTTCTTTCATCCACTCAACTTGAATATTTTTAGAATACAATAAAGTGAAAACATATTTAAACCTAAAACAACACTTTCTTCAAAGGGAAGAAATATACAGTTAAACAAAAATTAGACAACGATTATTGGTGTATAATACAATTATGAATAAATACCATCTCAGGGGCCGTAGAAAACTTTCACGCGGGTCCTGACTTCGATATAGGAATGCTATATTTATAAAAGCTGATCAAAATGCATAAACACTACACTCACACGACGTCGAACCCTGCCCCGCCCCCAAAAGTACACATTTCCAGGTACAGTACTAAGCTAGACTTTCAATATGAGATTGAAAATGTATGAGTATCATATACATAGCCTTCAATCCAACAATACAAGTTTACATAAATATCTTTCTTTTACTGTTGGTAGCGTCTGATGGCTCCTTAGTGCTAATTATATGTGGATTGTAGAGAGGCTTGCAACAATAAACTACCAAATCAATTAACTGAGCACGCCCCAACTCAATAATTTAATATTAACATGTGGATATAAAAGTGTAGTTCAGTCTCCCAAAAATTCTTAAATCATGCTTAAGGCTAGAACATTATGTGCAGAATCTCTCCGGTGTGGTTTTGGCATATTTTTGTACTCAGTGTGTTTAATATTCTCCCGGACTGTAGTTGGCAGAAAAGAGCATCTAAGGCATATAAAAACACCACAATATAAGTAGAAATAATTTTATTTAAATGATCTATCCATAACATCAATTTTGGGGGGAACAGCCTGCACACAACAAAATGGATAAGAGGAATAGAAATTAAAGAAAGAGGTAAATTACAATGGATGTGTATGTGTTTCATGATTAATTGCCTTATTTAGAAACGTACAGTAGAGCAAACAAGTCAACATCCAATTGTGCAAGTTACAATTAGAGAGACCTGCAATGGCCAACATGGGTAAACCTCAACCATGTGAGACACAACGTGGGGGAGTAAAAAAACAGGAAATCAATGTGTTTTGATTTCAAAAGGATTTATTTCCAAATTAAAAGTGAAAAAGAAATATTTGGTCACCTACAAACAAGCAAGATTTCTAGTCAATGACCTACAGAGACACAAGATGACAGTAACAAAAGCTACCATCAGTGACACAATGCGCCGCCAGGGACTCAAATCCTGCACTGCCAGACGTCTCCCGCCTGAAGACAGTACTCATCCAGGACCGTCTGCGATTCGCTAGATAGCATTTGGATGATCAAGATGATGACCGGGAAAATGTCTTGTGGTCAACCCAAAATATAACTTTTTGTTAGAAACACAGGTTCTCTTGTTTAGACTGGAAAGAAAAATTGGATTGCATCTGAAAAACACTCTACCTAATGTGAACCATGGGGGTGGAAACATCATGCTTTGAGGCTGTTTTTCTGCAAAGTGACCAATGTTGGCCATGTTTCAAGAGATTTAGAGTGACAATTTCCATTAATCAGCAAGGACATTAAAGATTGATTGACTTTTTTCCAGTGGTCATCACATGCAGGGTTACAAAAGTTGAAAATTGACATGTTTGAACAACATGCCTTTTGGACAAAGGACTTTATTACTTTCGGCTCTCCAAGTAAAATAAATCTGGTCAATTCCACTGAAAGCCCAATTTAGAAGTTCCATTTTGGTGGCAGTGTCTTGTTGTAGTAGCAGTGAGGTATCAGGCGAACCTTGAAAGTCGGATGGTTAATTTTCTGCCCTCTGTGTTGTGCTCAGCATCGATGTACCATAAGATTAATAAGAGGTTGCCATTGGTCTTGGTTAACAATAACATCTTGTGTGTGTCTTGTGTCTCGATTAACCTGGATAAAGTACATTCAGTACCATAACAGACAGTAGCAGGCTTTTGACCTTGTTTGGATTTATGTGATGAATTTTGTGTGTGTAACATATTGTATGTGGTAATTAATTAGTGTAATCTTCGATGTCACTATTTCTTATTATCTGTGCATTAGTCTTGTTTTGTGGTTTTTCTTAAAAACTTGAGGGCTTGACCATTCTTTTATGTCATTGTCTAGACCATTCAACAATTTTGGTCGATAACAGACAGTTGAAAAGGATCTAAGAGGTGTTCTGTGATTTAACGCTGTAAGATGACCATTTCTTCTCATGTCATATCCTAAATTTTTTATCTCAAAGAAGGTTTGCAGGGAGGCTTCTGTTTGCAGCTCAACACATCATCTGGGCTGTTTGAAATTTAATCAAATCTATTATCTTTTAGTAGTTTTGCCTCTATGAAAAGGTTAGGTGTATGTGCTCTAGCTTGTTTTACAAATTGTTCCTATTGCTTGTTTCTGTAATTTGAAAAGTGAATATAGGGTTGATGGATAAGTATTACCCCATATCTCAGCACAGTATGTTAGATTAAGTAATATAGGAGAGTAAAAGATGATGAGTGGTGCTTTTTTTTAGGGTCTTTTAGCATGACAATGATCCTAAACAAGTAGCCAGGGCAACAAAAGAGTGGCTTCATAAGAAACATGTCAAGGTCCTGGAGTGGCCTAGACTGTGTCCAGATCTCAATCGTATAGAAAATCTGTGGAGGGAGTGGAAAGTCTGTTGCCCAACAACAGCCCCAAAATGTTTCTGCTCTAGAGGAGATCTGCATGGAGGAATGGGCCAAAATCCCAGCTAAAGAGTGTGAAAAGCTTGTGAAGAGTTACAGAAAACTTTTGGCCACCGTTATTGCCAACAAAGGGTACATAAAAAAATATTGAGATGAACTTTTGGCATAGACCAAATACTTATTTCCCAAAATAAGTATGAGATAACTTGCACAATAGGTGGTTGACTAAATGTTTATTTGCCCCACTATTTCAGTGAAAATAAGACGTATGTGGTTATCTTTTCATCTTATCCCAGTTATATTTATTACACCAAGTGGCAGTAAGACAACCGAGGCACATTTAAAAAAAATACAATCATATATGTTACCACCTACCCTCCTCACCATATCTAACCCAAATCAATTAAACATATAGAAGCGCAACCCACGTACACACAAAAGTTTAAAAAATGTCATCCTGCAAGGTATATTGAAAATGTATATTCAAATCTTCATATAGTACAGAAGGAATCAAACGGGTCTAATAAACAAACTTTAAAACATCGCGAGTCTTATCAATGATGGATAGATACATGCATATTTTAAGCTTATGTTTTGGGGTTGTTTTTTCTTTTTTCACAAACATGGCACCAATTCATTTTCTGATACCAGTTCTGCAACCCCCGCTTGATAATTTTAACTTCATTTGAGGCTCCTCGATGGCAGCCGTACACAAAATAATAAAATTCATGACAAGCGAAGAAGCAAAAAAAATAATAATTATAATGAATCGGAAATTGAGTTGGTGATGGGGTTGATTTTATTTTTGTGACTTCAATTAAATCTGCTGAGATTTCAGGGTCAAAACCCTTTTACTGTTGTCATTTCAAGAAATGTCAAAAAGAAAATGGCTGCATGATTAATCATTGACCCCAGTGATAGATAAGAACAAGATTGCTTTATAGCATCGAATGATTTTTTTTTTCAGTACTGGACTTGGCAAGCTGGTTTAAAAACACAGTAATCAGATGTGCGGAGAGGAAAAAAAATCAATTACTCCTAAATCGGATTCTGAGGGCTATTTAAAAATAACAAATACATGATTATCAGCATATCCAATTGAGTCAGGCGCTCGAGAGGGAGATGTCACTTTCTTTTCCCAAGTAGTTGTATCATTTCACCAATGTATTTCACATAATAATTTCCCACCCCTCAAAATTAGTTCAGCAAAATCTTGGTCCAAGGACAAAGAGTCTCTTGAAATGTTCACCCGCCAGGCAGAGGTCACAACTGAACCATCTTCTTGTGGGGATCAAATATGTAGCGCTTGAAATCCAAGTGAATGCTAACGTGCGGAGCGTCCGATTTGGGTTCCTCTGCGTCTTTCCCCTTCCCCTTTTTCTTGGAAGTGGTCGAGGACAGCAACTGCTTCGTTTCCGGGCGGAGACCCTCTGTGGAGAACATCCAGACACACAGTACGCATGTTCTTTAGTACTCAATTCAAAAAACACTGGCCGCCATTCTGTAATATTTCAAAAGGGAGCAGGCTCTTGGAAGTGAATGAAAGGATCGGGTTCCCCACCAATCAACAGCTGGTTCCATCTGAGATGCCTTTTCTCTCTTCTAATTGGTCAATATGTATATTTGTCGACTTTAAATTTGTTGAGCATCAAAAAGCTAAAATTGTTTTTGTATCTTATCTTTTTTAGTAGATTCATAAATAATATTTTAATTATATTTTCTGTGTTTTTTAGTGTTAATGGGTTTAGATAAATATGTCAAATTTATTCATGTTTTTTTCCTTTATCGTTTTTCTTTTGTTATTGTATTTTCCCTTTTATTTAGGTGCATAGTGTTCCATAATAATTTGTCATGTAGGGATTAAAGCAACAAAAATAACCTGAAGAGCCCTTTGGAAACCAAAGTCTCTTTTTAGTGAGCAGAGAGGAAAAAGTTGGTTCTACAGAAATAGATTCTCATCTCGATAAATAAAATCGGTGTTCCGTATTTGCTCAAAAAATTTCAAATTATTTGACATAAAACATGATAAAGTGCACAACTGTAATACACTAATACGGTATCTCTTATTGTAGTAACAATTTCATGCGCTCTATAGTTCAGTGCGCCTTGTATATGGAAAATACATAACAAAAGACTATTTTTTGGGGGGTGGTGCCTTAAGATCATGTAACTGAAATAGTTACTTTCCCTGGCAACTAGTTAATTTTACTATAGAGTAACTCAGTTACTTTTTGGAGGAAGTAGTGAGTAGCTACTGTAAAACGAATTTCTTTTTTAAAGTAACTTGCCCAACACTGCCTATCATATAGGTCAGATTATAGTCTGAAAAGTACAGCACAGAACCACATAATTAAACTGTTTCGAGTCCCATGTGTGACCCGGAGCCTTCGTTCTTCAGATTTAACATTAAAAAAACAACAACATTGAAAACAAGCGGGTCCCCCAGTTTGTCGCCTGCCCTGACCTTCATTTCCTGAGAACGAAGAGCAACTATGTCACGCTCCTCGCGCTGAGTCACATTTTTGTCCCCCTTATGCTTCTATTTGCGCTATCTATTTGAGCCGGCTGAAAATTACGCCCCCGGCTTTGGACACGGTGGGTAAATGATGTTCCAGTTTCATCGCTTAACGCGCTGTCTGTCTGGCCTCATGCATCGCGGCGCCAGCATTCTTGTTGTTATCGTTACGCCAATGTAAGGCTTGTTATGCGGAGATAGACCCCGCCGGTTGCGGCTACGCCCGCGTGTGCTAACTTGAATGAACTTGCGTTCACATGCGAACACGTATACAGCAGAATCATCCACTTTTTGTAAATTAGACGTATGGTGGGTCTGCATACATTGAGTCAGTTCTGATTTTAAAAAGCAACTGATAAGGGGGATGACCTTATGTGCGGTCCCTTCTCATTGTTTCCACATTTTTCACATGTTGAGGTTTTTGAGTTTTTCCTTGCCCTCATGATGGTTTCAGATCAGAGGATAGTGTCATAACGGCCTGTAGTTTGCAATAATCTGTGGTCTGTGCTGCCCTTTGAGACTCTTTGTGATTAAGGGCTATACAAACCAATATGACCTGACTTGACTGATAAATCACTCGATGTGGTAAATCTTCAAACATTAAATGTCACTATAAAGTAGCTAGTTACAATAATAATCAGTAATGATTGTTGTTTGTTTTTTATGTTCCATAAATGTAAGTGGTATCGATGATCAAAAACGTGCAATAAGAACCAAACACAGGGTAGGATATCGGGATAATACTAATATTGTATTCATGCAGTCCAAATTATTAAAATCGGATGATTTAATGAAAATTTTCACTTCACAGCTGTTATTTAAGGTCAACAAAAACATAGTGCCAGAAAACATACAAAAATTATTCACTCGGAAAGAGGGAAATTATAACTTGAGGGGCTGTAGTGAATTCAAAATCTCAAAGGTGAGAACAACCAGGAAAAGTATGTGTGTGTCTGTGTGTGGAGTCAAACCTTGGAATAATTTACAAAATGTGATCAAACAATGTCCAACTATTCATGTGTTCAAATTTACAGTAAATACAAAAAAACATTACTGGCGAAATACAGGGATGAGGAAAATGGGATATGAGTGAGATTGGAAATACTGCGTTTAAAACTATTAACTTGTTGTTATTGTTGCTATTATTATATCATAACTGTTATTATAAATATTATGTTTATTTTTATTGTTGTTATTATCATTGGTGCCGCAGTGATATTTGGTAACTAGTGGCATTATGACGTTGAGGGATGGGGATTACGAAGATTAGTGTATAAAATATGTGATTATTGTAATTATTATAAATATTGATATCTGACCTATGTAATAAGTATATCCATGAGATTTTGTTATATTAGACACAAGAGGAGAAGAGGATTTGTAAAATGTATTTAATAGGGAAGATAAAGGGGTAGGGAAAATAAGCATCTTCTTCTGACTACCCCTTTTCGAACATGGTATGTAACATTATTTTGTTGTTGATTCATTATTTTTGTCCTGTTTTTATTTTAATGTTCAAAATAAAGTTTTCATTCATTCATTAATTCATAGTAGTATCATGTTACAGTATTTTCCGCACAATAAAACGCAATGGATCATAAGGCACCACCCCCAAAAATAGTCTTTTGTCATGTATTTTCCATATACAAGGCGCACAGCATTATAAGGCGCAAGAAATTGTTACTACAATAAGCGATACCGTATTAGTGTACAACAGTTGCGCACTTTATATTAACATTTGTTCCTGGCACCATGAGTTAAACAGTGTGATAATGAGATAAAATTTAATGTCTTTTCATATTTTATCTGTATCACTGGTGGTCTTCTGATTAAGTGTCAGCGCTCTCACCATCGCGACCAGGGTTTGATTCTTGTTGTATACATTGCTTTGTGATTTTGATCAGCATTACAGTACCGTGAAACCTTGTGTAGCAAAGAAAACCTATAAATACATATCCAATCTTTTCAGTACAGTACAGTATTTAAATGTAAACCAGGTTACAAACACGTTTGTCCTGATAGATACAAATAAACACCAAATCATGCTTTCACGTTATGGAACAACATTTGTCACTTGCAATGCTTCGTATGAGATGAGAACAAGTGAAAGAAAATTATACACTGATTTTTAATCAAAACAAAAGAGGGGAGGGGGGTTAACACAAATGCTTGTTATAGAGGAATAAATACAGTGAAACCTCGGTTCTCGACAATAATCCGTTCCAGAACCCCGTTCGAAAACCGATTTGGTCGATCACCGAAAATCGTTTTTCCCATTAAAAGTAATGTAAAATCGTTTTAATCCGTTCCAACAACCTGAATGTTTACCACGAACGTAAACATGAAGCTAACCCAGGCTAATCGTACGTTCGCGTTAGCGTAATCTTCCGTACGAAAAATTACGCTAACATGAACGTGTAAAAATAAAAAAATCAGGTCGTTTACACGTCATTTAACACCCGGGTCTCCACAAAAAGTGGTGAGCGGTTAAAGAATAAAGAAAAGATTTATGAATAGGATTTCTTACCTTTGTGGTGGTCTGCAGAAGCCATGCTCTATTCCCTCGAAAGAAGGGAAACTCGCCCATTTTCTTCATATTTTGCTATTATTTCTTTCTTAAATGCAATAGTTGTACGCACAACTCTTCTTTTTTCACCTGTAGCAACTTTGCTGCTTGCACCGACCTTCTTCCGAGGCATAATTAGGGGTTAAAACACTCCGTTCACCGATATTAAAAACGAAAGCAAAAAGAAGTGCGCGCTCACGTGACAACAGTTCTTCACGAGGGGTGGGGGCAATCTACACCCGTACGCCGGTCAGCATCGCCCCTAGCGTACCGGCCTTCAAACTACGATTTTTTGAACGAAAAGCGAAGCAAGAATTTCTCGAAATTTTTGGTCGAGAACCAATAAAGTAAATCTGAATCTGAATCTGATTTGTTCGAACTGAGAGGCATTCGAAAACCGAGGTTCCACTGTACAGTGATCAGTAATTATTGCTGAACATTTTTAACGAAACATTTTTAAGTGTCAAAAATGCTATTGGTATTAATAACAGTACTATCAGTTAGTGTGCCTCTATGCAGGGAGTGGCCAAATTGAGGCCAGAATATTGGCAATAATAGGGTAAACCAATTATGCTTGGAGTCCTTATAGTCCAAATAAGAGGGTTGACTTCATCCGTTCAGAAATCATAACTGGTTCATGTAAACCCATTCAGTTTATCCCATGCCTTATGCGCATTCCTGATTTTTTGCCACAAAGAAATGAATTCATCACGTAAAATGGTTGATTTATCAGTGACATTTTCTTTTTATGATCAGTCACTTTGGCAAGAATGCCACAGTTAGGTCAATACATGGCGTTTTTTTTCCATTCCTATAATAGGCTACATACGAGCAGAACTCGACCACACGCCTTTTTTAATTGTGGTGAGTGGTAAGTCTTTTCAATAAAACGAGTGGTAAAAGCACAAGGATGGATACAAATTACGGGGACTCAGTCATCAAACCGCACTATTTTCCTTTCTGATATTTTTGCCAAGCCTTCCACGCCGTTTTTTTTTTGTTTTTTGGGTAACCCTAGCAGAAAGATAATTATGTCAGCTCCCTCCCAACCTTTGAGTTTGGATCCCTTAACTTCTAGGGTCGTAGGGGCATCATTTCATATATATTATATATATATATATATATATATATATATATATATACTGGACTGTCTCAGAAAATTAGAATATTGTGATAAAGTTCTTTATTTTCTGTAATGCAATTAAAAAAACAAAAATGTCATACATTCTGGATTCATTACACATCAACTGAACTATTTCAAGCCTTTTATTATTTTAATATTGCTGAATTTGGCTTACAGCTTAAGAAAACTCAAAAATCCAATCTCAAAATATTAGAATATCACGAAAAAGTATACAAGTAGGCTATTCAACTGAATCATCTAATTAACTCGAAACACCTTGCGAGGGTTTCCTGAGCCTTAAAAACACTCAGCTTGGTTCAGTAAACTAAATCACTGCTGATCTGACTGCTGTCCAGAGGACCATCATTGATACCCTCCATCAGGAGGGTAAGACACAAAAAGAAATTTCTCAAAGAGCAGGCTGTTCACAGAGTGCAGTTTCAAAGCATATCCACAAAAAGTCTGTTGGAAGGGAAAAATGTGGCCGGAAACGCTGCACAACCAAGAGAGATGACCGCAGCCTTAACAAAATTGTGAAGAAGAGCCGCTTCCAGAATTTGGGGGAGCTTCAAAGACAGTGGGCTGAAGCTGGAGTCCAGGTATCAAAAGCCACAGTTCACAGACGTGTCCGGGAAATGGGCTACAATAGCCGTATTCCCATGGTCAAGCCACTTCTGAACTCAAGACAACGGAAGAAGCGTCTGACTTGGGCTATGGAGAAGAAGCACTGGACAGTTGCAGAGTGGTCCAAAGTCCTCTTTTCAGACGAAAGCAAGTTTTGCATTTCATTTGGAAGTCAAGGCGCCAGAGTCTGGAGAAAGGCTGGAGAAGAGCAAAATCCAAGTTGCTTGAAATCCAGTGTGAAGTTCCCACAGTCAGCAATGGTTTGGGGAGCCATGTCAGCTGCTGGTGTTGGTCCACTGTGTTTCATCAAGTCCAGAGTAAATGCAACTGTGTACCAAGAGATTTTAGAGCACTACATGCTTCCATCTGCTGAAAAGCTCTATGGAGATGAGGATTTCATTTTCCAGCATGATCTGGCACCTGCCCACAGTGCCAAAACCACCAGTAACTGGTGCACTGACCATGGCATCACTGTCCTTGATTGGCCTGCTAATTCCCCTGACCTGAACCCCATCGAGAATTTGTGGGGTATAGTTAAGAAGAAGATGAAAGACACCAGACCTACAAATGCAAATGAGCTGAAGGCCGCTATCGAAGCATCCTGGGCATCAAAAACACCTCAGCAATGCCACAGGCTGATTGCCTCCATGCCACGCCGGATTGATGCAGTAATCCGTGCAAAAGGATTCCCAACCAAGTACTGAGTGCATCAATGGACATTTTCAAATGTTTGATTTAGTTTTGCTGTTATAAAATTATTTTTTTTACTTGGTCTGAGGAAGTATTCTAATATTTTGAGATAGGATTTTTGAGATTTTTTCAGCTGTAAGCCAAAATCAGCAATATTCAAATAATAAAAGGCTTGAAATAGTTCAGTTGATGTGTAATGAATCCAGAATGTATGACATTTTTGTTTTTTTAATTGCATTACAGAAAATAAAGAACTTTATCACAATATTCTAATTTTCTGAGACAGTCCAGTATATATATATGTATATATATTAAATGAATATAATTTTTTACCACTAGGGGGTGCTAAATAATACACAATGTCCCTTTAAGGATTGCTGAAAATACTGTCCGATGAAATTGACCAGGTTTTGATCTAGCACAAAGATAATCAGTGTTCTCTCATGAACGAAAATGGGTGCATACTGAGAAGTATGACATCTGAGAATTTCTGACGTAAAATGTTCATTTCCAAATATTTTTACCATTTAAATCAATATATTGTTATTTCTTTAATCAACGAAAATTGGTTTACTATTAAGAGGCACTGAATAAAACACACTGTCCCTTTTAGGTAAAATGGTAAATGTGGAAACATCAATTATAAACTCATGTTCCTGTCCCGGACTCACACAGCACAGCAAATTTCTCAGTTATATTCAACATAAAAAGAGAACGGTCATACATGTTTGGACAATGGTTGGGGTGTGGAGACATTGCCTGGGTTATAGTTTAACAGATAGAAACATGACAGCATGAACGCCATCATTTGTCAATAACCCCCCTCAACCCCCCCTTTTCTTATAAAAGATCATCAGAACAGTTTTCTCCTAGATTTTGGGTGACAATCATCGATAAAGGATATCAAAGTCCTAATTTTCGATATAGTGGCAACTGATTTCATCGAAATACACCAAGGCGTCAACAGTTACGCAACAAGCAGAATCTGGAACTAATCTCGATGTTGTATCTGTCAGCCATGCGCAATTTAACATGAAGAATCTCGTCTGCTGCATCAAATCTTTTCAAATCAGATAATAATTTACAGTGATGACCAGACAAGGTCTTCCGGGATCTGTCCATTCATTCTTAGGAAAATAGTGACGCTTTAGAGGACATTTTCATCCTATGATTACGAAAAGCTTCAAAACACAATAGAGGGTTTATTACAGATGGAAGAGTTTTTCCAACTTTGAATGCCTTTGAAAGAAAATTGTGTACTGAATCACACTCATATTTTCTCAATATTGAGTGTCTGAGCAAAGAGGATGGAGTTCAGGCTTTCTTTTTGATACGTTTTTGTTTTCTCTCCCCTACCGATGCTGCGCAGTGGGTTTGGAGCAACAGAAGGTAAAATAAATAGCGAACAGATTTCCCCCGGAACACGGACGATCCCCAAGGGGAATCCGAGGAATGCGGCTTGAGAGATGTCTCTTACCACATCCTCAAGAAGAAAAGTCCTTTGAATTTACGCCCTTTCGCAATAATGTAAATGCATGAAGGATGATACCTTACCTTTGACACAAGGGCAATACCTTTTGTTAAAAATCAAAAGTTATTGAGAAGTAGGACACCCTGTTCACAAAAACCATGTATCCCCTAAGCAAAATCTGCAAGACTTCACAGGCCACAGCAAAAGTTGGAATATTTAAATATTTAAAGAAAAAGCTCTGGTGTCAGAATGTTTTTATCTCAGTTATGTTCCAAACCTTTCACGTCTACGTACTTCTTTAAAGGAGACATATTCAGATGAATCGACCTTTTAAGAGTTTATATGATTTAAAAATGACAGATCCTTACTAAAAACACAGTCAACGTGCGGTTTTGCTCCAGCACATTCTTGTGCTCCGGAAAGTAGAAACTTTCACATTCGTTTCCTCAGCCATGCTCGAGATAGAATAGAACAGAATAGAATACAATAGTCTGTCATTGATAACAACGTGGTGAACGTTGTTTGCAACGAGATTAGACAAGGATAAACAAAATAAACACGTAATAAAGACTGAAAAGAGAAAAGAATTAAAAATTAAGTATTTCTAGGGTAGTCTTTGGAGACTTTTCCTAAGTTGTAAGTGCAACTTCCTTTTGTAATAACAGTGCAATAAAAAAATAGTGTCATTTCATTAAATTGCATGCACTATCCTTTAATTACATCATTTTAATATATTAGGTCAGTTTCAAAAAATTACGTTGTAAATATTTATTGCCAATTTATCCTATTTTTTTCTCTTTAAAATCAATTTCGAGATTTTTATATTTTTATTTATAAATCTCATGTCACTTTTTAAAATATGGTAAAATAAAGTACTAACAGGCTCGAAGACAGTTTCTTTCCCAGGGCAATCACCAACCTAAACAAGCTCACAAACTTGTGAAAACAATTCTTACAGTATTTGGGAATAATTTTTTTTGCTGCTAAATGTCACTTAATTTTTTTGGGCCTTAACCCCCAAAAAATCCAGTTCATTGTTGTGATTTGTTCTCAAACACTGCTCTTAACCTTGACAAATGTAATATCATCCATTGTGCCTCAGTCAAAAATGTTCAGTTGCATGTGAAAAATATTACTAGATAGCTTTCTTCCACCTTCGTAATATTGCGAAGATTCGCTCGATGCTGTCCCGATGAGATGATGGTATTATAATTCATACATTTATAATTACTGTAATGTATTTTTCTCTCGTCTCCCAATTTCTAGCATCAAAAGTTTGCAGCTGGTTGAAAATGCATCAGCGAGACTTTTGACTTAAACAATAAAGTTTGACCATCTCGCTCTTATACTAGCTAACTTGCACTGGCTACCGGTCCGCTTAAGATGTGACTTTATGGTTCTCTTACGAACGTATAAATGTTTGCCTGGACTTGCCCCCTCTTATATTTCAGATTTTATTTCACCCAATGTTCCTGCACAGAGCCTCAGCTTGGAAAACGTTGGTCTCTTTGTTACTCCAAGAGCCAAGAAGAAATCTAAAGGCTCAAGTGCATTCTCCATCCAGGCCCCGGTGCTGTGGAATGCTCTGCCCCTGGAGATAAGATTTGCAACTTCAGTTTAAGTTTTCAAATCTGGACTTAAAACCTACTTCTATTCCATAGCTTATGATTGATGCCCACCTCATACTTTTTTTTCCTGAGCTTTCCCGCTGCCTGCCTGGTGGTAAAAATGAGGGCGAAGGACATATCGAGATGAATCAGTGGACCAGCGCCTGCAGCTGAAGCATATCAGCGTCTTCATCGACCAGTCAGCAGAGATGGGAAGCTGCGTCATTGCTGTCATGGACTTTTTGGACAATTTGAAAAGGCTCGAGGTGTCTTTGCTGTTGAGCACTTTCTGGATGAATTGTTTTTTTCTTATTGATGTTCACTATGTCGTGTGAATTATTACCAAATGCAAAATCTATTGCAGCCTGGTCATCATGGAAGGGGGATCAAAACTTGTGAGGCCCCTTCTCAAGGTTTCGGGTTTTCTTTATGTTGAGGTTTTGATTTTTTTCCTTGCCCACATGTTGGTTTCAGATCAGGGGATGGTGTAATTGTGGCCTGTGCAGTATTTTGAGACATTTTGTGATTACGGGCTCTACAAATAAATGTACAATATTATTGCACTCAGGCCAGTGTTTGTAGATATTTTGCCTCAAAGATCAAAGAGGTGGTGGCCGGGGTGACAACAGTCCTTTACAATATTGTTAGCTCTGCTACGATGCCGCAAGCTGAAATCGTGATACAATTAGCGTTGCTAAGTAAAGTTTTTTTGAAAAACGTAAATGTGAAGAAGTGTTTGGACTTAAACACTCGTGAGAATTGAAAACAAACAAAAAAAGCATTTAGATGCCAGAGCTCTTCTTTCAATATTTGAACCATTGCATGACTGGTCTTTGAATGCACAGCGAGTCCAGTGCAGAACACAAATGGTAGACTTGCCTGGGAGAGGAGCGTCTTACTCACGGGTGTAAGTAGTCTCCACAAAAATAACTTATTTCATTTAAAAAGGATATACAAATATGTCAAAGGTAAGATAGATGTATTTAAAGCAGATGTTTATCATGAAATCACAAGATATGTGTCCTTCTAAATGCGATTTTTCAATTGAGCTTCACTAAAAGGTGTGGTGCATTGTTTGAAGTGTCCTTAAAAATGTGGAAAGCTAAATTCTTGATTAAGTCTCATCTCATCTCATCTCATTAGCTACACCGCTTATCCTCCGTAGGGTCACGGGGGTGCTGGAGCCCATCCCAGCAATCATCAGGCAGTGGGCAGGGGACACCCTGAACTGGTTGCCAGCCAATCGCAGGGCACACAGGGACAGACAACTCACTCACTCATTCACACCTAGGGACAATTTGGACCGGCCAATTCACCTGAAATGCGTGTTTTTGGAATTTAAATATTAATACAATTTGGAAATTAAATATTAATAAAAAATAATAAAATGTATTAAAATTAATAATATTAATACATTTTCGATTAAGTATGTATTAAAAATGGTCAACTGAGTTCAAGGAGCCTTTATGCTTTAATCTTAATTTAAGCAAAAATATCAGGGGTGGATCACATTAGGCGGAATGGGGGATAGAGGCGAGTGTTGGAGAGTGATGCCATGCTTTTCCCAGAATTTTCTTTTGTTTCCATTTGTTAGTGAAGGATGATAATGGTGAAAGTAGGAAAATACCTTCTTCAAGTACAGTCCAAAGGCCAACCCAAACACCAAGAAAAATGGAAAAAAAAGTGTTGGTTTATTCAAGTGCGTCAAAGAAATGCACTCACTTGTACGCACATCATCAATGAGCTAACAGGGGCTGCAATGATCACAAAAGCCAAGAGATGGCAGCAGCAAGTAAAAAAGTTCTGAATTTCAGAAGATGCTCGAGCAAACGAATGGTGACTGTGTTTTTAGTCAGGAATTGAAATTTTTAATCTAATTCAGACAGATATGTCTACTTTAAAACTATCAGATGAGGCCGCGAAATGAAAAAAATTTTCGTTGTGGGTTTTGAAGCAGACAGCCACTTACATCACCGAACTGGTATAGGCCTATCACATTTTTTTGTCTTTACCTTGCACTCGAATTTTGAACTTGCCGCTCTGTCCAAAACTACCCTCGATGACGCCGGTTTCACCCGTCGACAGCGTCACCTTCAGCCCGACGAAGATCTGCAAATTGGTTTCCTTCTTGAACAGGTTGCGGCCGATCAGGGTGTAGTCGTCTGTCACCTATGCTTGACACAAAAAAGAAAACGTTTAATCTGACTGGGACTAACAACCATATTAATAGTCGACTAGTCACAGACTACTGCAACAATTAGTCAAATGAACGGATAACTATAAATATTTTATTAAATTTAACATGAAGTTGATTTAATTATGTGGCAAATGACAATAAACACAAAAAATGAGTACAATAAATTTTATTGAACATAGCCCAGATTTGTACAAAAATTTAATAAAACGCAAAAAACAATTAAGCACAGAGACATCACTGTTCATGGATACCTTAACCGCATGGGTTGTCGAGGCACCAATGAGGACGCAACTCTGTAAGGCCTTTTCCACCGTTAACGGTCCTGGCCTGTTCTTGGGTCGTCGCATAGTTGGCACTATTCCTTAATGTTGTCGACCCAGTTGTTTTTCGGTCTTCCTCTCCTCCTGCCCCTTTGGACTGTGCCCAGGAGAATTATCTTGGTCAGTCCTGATAATCTTGTGACTTTGTACAGTTGACAACTGTTCTTCGTAGAGTCCAATGTGTCCTCTGATGGTGTTGCGCACCATTTCGTTTGTCACATGGGCTATGTAGCTGATGCCTAGAAGTTTCCTGTAGCATCACATCTCTATGGCCTGGATTTTCTTTTCCAGTTCTGCTGTCAGAGTCCAAGTCTCCAAGCGTAGAGGAAGATGGAAGTAACCAGCGCCTGCATGAGTCTGATCTCTGATTTCACCGATATGTTCTTGTCTCTCCAAATGGGTTTAGGTCTGGCAAGTGCAGCTGTGGTTTAAGCTATTATGACCATCATTTCTGGTTCTGACCCAACTTCTGATATGACAGCTCCCAGATATTTAAATTTGGTAACTAGTTCGAGCTTTCTGTGGTTGATGGTGATGCTTGTGGTGATACCTTGGGGATTTTTGGTCATTACTTTTGTTTTGTCATAATTACTGGCGATTTTGTCCATGCAGAAAGCAAGTGTCCTGTTTGCCAGATCTTTCAACAAATCTTTGTAAAAATTTCCAGTTTGCTCACCACCATTTCGTAGAGTTCTGATGGGATGATGTCGACTCCTGTAGACTTGCCGTTCTTCAGTGAGTTAATTGCTGCCTCTTCTTCACTGAAGATAGGAAGGTTGTCAATTTCCTTGGGCCAGAATTCTTAAGGACTTTAGGGTCTCCCTGTGCGGGGTGGTTGTAGTTTGGAGCAGTATTCTGTCCATCCATTCATGATCTCCATTTCTTCAGTGAGCTTATTCCCTGCCTCATCCTTAATGTTGCTGACTTTTGCCTGTTTTGTTTGTGTGAGGTAATTTAAAATCTGGAAGGCTTGCTTTGAATTGATCTTGTTGAAGCACTCTTCTAATTCCGAGTATTGGTCCCAAATTAATTTCTCCTTTGCTTCTCTCAAGATTTTTCCAACCTTCTTGTTGGCTGCATTATACTTGGCTGCGCTTCCAGGGCTGTTTCTTTTCTTCTTTAGTTCTTGCCTTATGTCGCACTGCTAGAGAATTACGTTTGTAACCCACGGCTTTATCTTCTTCCAGTGTTTTGCTACAATTTATTTTGCTGCTTCAGTCATCGTCTCTGTGAACTTGGTGGTCAGGGTTTCAACATCTTCGTCCAAGGCGAGCAAAGGAGCAAACTTCCAACCGAAAAAGGCCAGGAAGCTCCCGACCACCAGGCAGTTTTTCAGTAGGGACATAAATCTGTAAATGAACCTCTGTCGATTTTTAGAAACAGACAAATAAATAATAAATTTAAATCAAGTAAAAAAAAAATATCCCTGCGAATCAAGAATGGACTCATTAGCAGCCGTAGAACAGGAAATTAAAAAAATACGATGTGCATTTTGTGAAGTTCAATCTGTGGAGATTTGTAACAAAAGTACTTAACAATTTTCAACATCTTTAAATCAAACGTGGTGAACAACTGACATTTGTGTTTTTTTAATGTTATAACAACTGACATTTGTTCTTTGGACTGCATGCTTTTAATTTAAAATAAGTTTATCAAGCACAGTGTGGCATATTGCAAAAGCTCTCTTTTATAGTGAAATATATTTGTTTAAAATGTAAAATCAAAACCGTAAAGGCCTAAACGTTACCTGAATTTCGCCGAGGCGAGTCAAACTCTATTTCGTTTGACTGTCTGATGTGCTCTTTAAATGCTGGTGCATCACTGAGCTACACCTAAGTCACGCCAATTCTGTTTTCCAAACATTGCATGATGAGTCCAACAGTGCTACCTACTGGCATTGGGTAAGGTTTGGTTTGGCTTTTGATCTTGTGACCGGAAGGCTGATGCCGTTGGCAGTCTACAGCGTGCTGCTAACGGTAGGGCACAATCTTTTGGTGCTCCGCAAAAAGTTAATTTTAAACATTAAAACCGCAGCTGACAAATCTCTCAACATCCATAGTAATGTGATTGATGTTGTCAAGCTGTTTGGATTTATTTTTGTTTTGTTCTGTCGCCATTTATGTTAGTTTTGCCGGACGTTGCATGTTGTGCTACAATGCTAATTCCCCTTATAGTGTTGAAAGCCAGCAGAGGAGCTAACCACGTGTTGTGTGTGACTCATTCATTTGCAGGTAAATTGTATCCGTTTTTATATTCGTTATTGTTATTATTTCTATTTTCTCACATATATATATATATATATATATATATATATATATATATATATATATATATCATATATCATCATTCAGGTTAAGATGCTCCAAAACTTGAGAAGTTTTGGTACATGTGCATGATGTTGATGCCACCATTTCTGTATGTTACCACTCGAGACGGAGACACTATTGAGCATAGAATATATTAATGTAGAGATGCCTCATTTATAGTCTGTGATCGATTTTATTACCAACATCAACAAATTGTTGTTCAGTTAGTTTAGTTTAAACCAGTGAATAGTAGCAAGGGTCTTGATTGACAGCTGGCTGGCAATCTTACCCGGAAAACATCGGGCGTGACAGCGGGGTGAGTACTCTGCGCGTCATGTGCCCTCATAGAGGCCACCTCTGGCGCATTCTTCTGGATTTGCCGCCCGGCTGTCTGTGGTTCCTCATTCTCGCGCATTTTGTTTGTATTCCTCGCTTATCATCCATCGCTAATCTGATAATAGGAGGGCACCGCTCTGTCTCCGAGCCTCCTCTAGCGCCGGCAACTAGCGCGTCCGCTCTTTGCCTCCCTCGTTCACTCTTGAACGTTTGACCCCCAAGCGTGACTGATGTGCTGATAAAAAGAAACATACAGTGGCTATAGACATCCGGCAGAGCGTACCAACAGTCGCATCTCAAGAATGACGGCAATGTGTCCCGTGCAGGAAAAAAAACAACAACAAAGTCCAACATGAAGAGTGATAACCGGCAAACGCAACATGACCGCCAGTCTGACCTCCTGCTCGCATCGCTTGACTTGAGACTTGAGGACTGTGGCAGTCAACTCATCACCTTGAGGTGAAAACACCAGTAAAGTCCTTTGCACACTTGACCCGCGACCTTCATTTTACCCCTACGCAGTGAGCAAAATGGTAGTTAACCACAGGACGGGAAGAATAAATTACTACCGTATTTTCCACATTATAAAGCGACCCTCGAAAAATAAAAAATCTCTTGTCATATATTATTCATATATAAGGCGCACTGGACCATAAGGCGAGTGGGAGAAAAAAAACTAGAGTAATAGATATTGTATTTACACCTACAGTACATATTAGTGCAATGATTGATTAGTCGAAAAATGTCGCTCACCAAAATCACACAACAGGAATCGAACTCAGACTGCTAAGGTGATCACACCGAACCTAACCGCTAGACAGCTGGTGATACAGATGACATAAGAAAAGGCATTGGTCTTTATCTCATTATCATACCATTTTTACTCACAGTGCCAGAAACAAATATGAGAGAATGGGGAAAACAAAGTCATCCATAATTATATAAATAAATGCGAAAAAAGCACGACGAGGGAAACAAATATTTGTACTAATCCGGTGACAAATCAGACGTTTATTTATATTGTTTAGGACGAAATTTCTGTTTTCACCATTCTCTAGCATTTGTTTCTGGTAACGTGGTATAAAATAGTGTGATAATGAGATTAAATCCAAAGCCTTTTCATGTGTCATCTGTATCACTGGTGGTCTAGTGGTAAGTGATGTCGTTCTCACCGTCGTGACCCGGGTTTGATTCCCATTGCATACTATACTTTGCGATTTCGGTCAGAGTTGTTTTCCGATTGATAATTCATTGCACAAATACAATACCGTTCAACCTTGTTTATCAACGCACACGTACAAATACTGGATGCCTTTCCAATCTTATCCACAGTGTTTTGTGGTATAGAAGGTGTAACGGGTTATGAGGCGCACTTTCAGATTTCTGGCCAATTTGGGGTTTTTAGGTACACCTTGAAGTCCAAAAAATACAATAAATCTATTTTTTTAACATACACAAGAATTTTTAATGAATAATGTATAAACTTGTAAGTACTTCAAATTGTCAATTACAACTCCAGTTGTTTATAAGCCCTGCAGGCCTGAAGGCTCGCAATTATTTGTAATGTCAAAATAAAGTCCATACTAGTCTCATTACCAAATCCCATAATTAGTTACAAACCATCTCACAAGATGAATTGGATTCACCATATTGTAATATGGAAAACACTTATCTTCAGATTTAGTTTTTTCAGGCGGTTGAAGAAAAAAAATACAATTGCCCCAGAAAATGAATTGAAGAGCATTTACTAAACGAAAGGTACAAAACATTTAGTATCTTTATAGCATGGGTGGGAAAACTTTTGAGTTTTGGGTTAAAAAATTGGGTTAAAACATTTGGGATACGATAATGTAGGCCAATCCAAAAGAGGTACAGTATCTCTATGTTTGGGCATTATTTTGGGGGCATATTATTCGTACATTTCATTTAGCAAAAACAAAAACAAAAAAATCACCAAAAAAGCAGATGAGTAAATTATGTCACTCTTAAAACACTGAATTGGATAATATGCATCGAAAAACTCAAAATTCAAGCTCTGAAGGGTTTTTTTTCATTAGATTTTCTAAAAATATCTTAAATTTGATTAAATAAATACATGAGAAAAATAACAAGTAGAGAAAAATGTAGGCAGCTCGTTGTACGTTGGGGACAAAGAGTAGCTACAAAGAAACATCCATCTATTATCTGCACCGCTTATCCTCAGTAGGGTCGCGGGGGTTCTGGAGCCCATCCCAGCTATCTTCCGGCAGTGGGCAGGGGACACCCTGAACTGGTTGCCAGCCAGTCACAGGGCACACAGAGACAGACAACTCACTCGCTCATTCACACCGAAGGACAATTTGGACCAGCCAATTAACCTGGCATGCATGTTTTTGGAATGTGGGAGGAAATCGGAGTGCCCGGAGGAAACCCACGCAAGCGCGGGGAAAACATGCAAACTCCACACAGGAGATTTGTTCTCATGACCTCAGAATTGTGCCACACACGCGCTAACCACTGCGCCGCTGTGCTGCCACATGAAAAAATAAAAATAATACACAATGGCCAGAAAGTTATGTTTATCTAAATCTTTATTTTGAATTTCTGATTAAAAACAATAAGTAAATGTGGATGTTGATTTGGAGTGCTGGGTAAATTAGTTTCTTAAAAAATCAAATGCTTTCACTATTCAGTATGCGACTCTCCAAAACATTTGGGCATCTCTAACCGATGGCCAGAATATTTTGCTCATTAAAGAATTTACTTCTGGTAGACTAGAAACTAAATAAGTTTAACACAAGGTTTTGGACTGCTTGGTAAAAATCTGTTTCTAAAAAAATTAAATAAAAGATACTTCAATTTTCTGTAGGACACTTCCAGTCTAGCACTACTTTTGTTTCAGCAATATAAAGAATTCAAATGACACAGTCGGTCTCAAACAATAAAAAAAAAAGTGAAACTAAATTGCTCATGTAATCATTTTATTAGTCACACGGAGGTGGTGCCATAATGCTATTGACTCAGGGTGACTCGTCTCCAACGGTGAAAATGAAATCCTTCCATGATAGATACTCTTCTATAACATTTCATTTTGGTTTCAGTTCCTTGTTATGGTTAAACTATATCCAAATGAAAAATTGCGTCATACCATATTTTCCAGACTATAAGGCGCATCCTAAATAAAACAAATTGGCCAGAAATTTAAAAGTGCACCTTATAAAAATACTAGTGGATATGATTGGGAATGCATACAGTCTTAATACCTGTGCGTTACACAGAGTATTAGGGCAGGGGGTCGGGAACCTTTGGCCCGCAGGCCACATATAGCTCTTTTAATGGGTACGTATGGCTCAGAGTGAAAAATGCAACTTTTCTCCATGTTGTTCCAAATTAGACTGAGCAGAGCCTTTTGTCGAACCAACGCTGGAATGCATGGCGGTACTGTCCAATATTTGTAGGGCACATTATGAACTACAGTTTACAGTAAAGGTGTCAAGCCAAAAAAAAAAACTTGTTTTGGCTGAATACTGCTAAGGAGTTGTTAATATTGAAGCTTATTAAATAATCTGTGTTCACTGTAAAGACACCTTATGATGAAAATCCACATAACAAACTGTAAATACACCAGAATGCCAGAAAAGCATCCAGATCTATGCAAAGACCACAAGCAATCCCTCCTGTCTCTTGCCCTGTACCGTCTGTGCCAAAATTAATAATGTCAGGATCCTCGTTTGCAGAATTTTGTGACATTTTTACAAAATAACCGCTTGCACCTTGTTTTGAAACCATTATTTAATTAAAAAAATAAGGGTCATAATGAGCCTCAATGAAGTAATTGCGGGAGGAAGCCTTTAAAGAGTTTAATGTGGTATATCCGTGTATATTTGGGACACAGGCTCAGGCATTGTTCTCATTTCATAAATGTTATCAAATCATCAAATGTCACACGGTGAATTAAAATGTGCTGAAGAATAAGCTTTTGTCTGGAGATTGGGTTTAACAGTGCTGTTGAATTTTCTCTCAAAATATATGGTAGGGCACTTCCCCAAAATAAACTCAAAACAATGTACTTGTACTTGTTCCCGACCTCTGTTTTAGGGTAGACTACTCTATTTGAGCAATGATTGATCACTTGAATAACATTGCTGACCATAGTCACAAAGCATATAATGCAACGGGATTATAACCCGGGTTGCGGCAGTGAAAGCGCCAACACTTAACCACTGGTTCCCCAGTTATATCCATCATATTTGAAAAGGCATTCGATTTTACCTCATTATCAAACTATTTTTACTCACGGTGCCATAAAAATGTTAGAGAATGAAGAAAACATACATTTTATCCTGAAAGATATAAAGAAACGCAAAGTTCGATTCATCATCAGATTCACCAAAGAGTTGTTTCAGCAATGCGAAGGAAATAACTCTTTGGTGTATCTGATGATGAATCGAACTTTGTGTTTATTCATATTTTTCAGGAGGAATTTCTGTTTTTTACCATTCTCTGACTTTCTGGTACTGTAGCCATGCCTTTTCGGATGTCATCTCTATCAGTAGTCGTTAGGTTTCAGCTACCTTATCGCCGCGACCCAGGGTTTATTACCATTGCATACAATTTTTGCGATTTTGGTCAAAGACGAAATCAATTAATGCACTAGAGTATGTGCCGCAATTGAACAAAATGTGCAGTGGTTGTCCAAGAATACATATTTTTCTAAGATTTATTTGTTTCCGCTTGTATCTATACTGTCATTTGACGATCCTCTGCACAGCATTTTGGTGAAGTCTGATAGTTTTACATATGCACTCTTTTGGAAAAAAATAAATACAATGTATGCTCAATTGTTGTCCTGTTGTAATTTCCATAAAATAAAAAGATGAAGTGAAACCACAATCGGTAAACCGCGGTACAGCAAGGGATTGCAGTAGACTGAATGGGAACTGCTGATCCAGAGATACCGTGGGATAAAAGTCATGTGAACGCCAATCGGTGTCAGTTGTGGGTATTCTTGCACAACTCAGGTGTGTCCAAACAGCGCCAGTCTAGAACAACTAGACGGGGGCAGCATGGCGTCAGGCGGGCCACCCGCATGCGCCTTCGCGTCGCAAAGGCGCGTGCAAAAGGCCCGCACGTCTCGGACGACGCCCGACGCGCGCTTATTTGCGCATACGTGTCTGTTTGTGAACGCACAATGCGGGCTTTGTGTCTGCCAGCCATGCTCCAGTGCCACCAGCAATGAGAAACATTCAAAGCGGCGGGAGGACTATAAGGGTGAGCGCGAGGGCACAGAGTCAAAGGAAGAGGATGGAAAATTCACCCGCATATTTACAGTTCAAAGTGAAAATGTTTCAGGGGGCGCCCATTCAGATTCGGTTAAAAAAATGTGACGATTGTCCGTTTTTGTGTTTTTTGATGCCACCAGAGCCGTGTCTAAATAGAAAAGCAGTATTATCTGGTTTCAAGGAATCAGATTGAAGTGATTCATCACGGCTGAGGGAAAAGTTATTTCTGTCGGGGAGTGACTATGTTTAGCTTCATCGTAAGTGCAGGATTTTGTCTGATTCTTCTATATCAGGGGTCGGGAACCTATGGGTGGTGAGCCATGTATGGCTCTCGTCATGAGTTCATATGGCTCGGAGATAAAATAGGTCTTGTGCTACTCCAACTTCGTCCCATTTCCTCTTAATTTGTCTTGCTGTGAATTTTCTGTTTTCAAGACATATGGCCATTTGTTATTTGTCTTGATGCCTACAGTTCTTCCTTGGCCTACCAGTACGCTTGACTTTAACAACCTTCCCATGCTGTTTGTTTTATATATATATATATATATATATATATATATATATATATTTCAGGTGAATTGGCCGGTCCAAATTGTCCCTAGGTGTGAATGAGCGAATGAGTTGTCTGTCCCTGTCTGCCCTGCAATTGGCTGGCAACCAGTTCAGGGTGTCCCCTGCCCACTGCCGAAGATGACTGGGATGGGCTCCAGCCCCCCCGCGACCCTAATGAGGATAAGCGGTACGGCTAATGAGATGAGATGAGATATATATACTACAGCCATATCCCCCTAGTGGGAGGTGGCTAGAGTCATTTCTGACTCTTTTTGGGAGATTGATTTAGAGGAGGGGATTCCCAGCCCCCTCGCTCAACCCAACTGAGGTGTTGGGAGTCATTAGGTGACCAAACCCCCCAATTCCAACTCCTAATGCTGAACGCCAAGCAGGGAGGCAACGGGTACCAATGTTTAAGTCTTAGGTATGACTCGGCCGAGGCTTAAACCACAACCTCCGAGTCTCGGGGCGGGCGCCATACCCCCAAGGCCACCGAGCTGGTTATAGCATGCTGTTTGTACTTGGTCCAAATCTTCGATACAGTTGACTGTAGACAGCCCACATCTTTGGCAACCAAACGAGAAGGGTTACCTTCTTCAAGAAGTTTGACTATCCTGTCTTTGGTCTCAAGAGACATCTTGCTGTTTGGAGCCATGATTCTTGCCAATCCGCTTAGTCCGGGAGCCGTCCAAGGTGTGATAACTGCACTGTTTTTAACGAGCAGACTTAATCTAAGCCAGGTGCCCAATAAAGGAAAGGAAATTGACTGGGTGTGTCCTTTTTTTCTACTCAAAATGCAGTGATTCCAAAAAAAAATTCCTCAAAATTGAGTGATTCCATATTTATTTTCCTGCACTTGCTCAATAAAAGTAACATTTACTGACCATTGCAAAAAAAATCTTAATTTCTTTTAGTGTTTCTGATTGGCAATATGTTGCACTTTGGAATTACCTTGCGATTGTTTTATGTGATCTGAGTTTTTTCTAAAGAATAAAATGTCTGAGTGAGGGCTAGCCCAATACTGGTGATTCCATTATTTTTGCTAGGGGTCATAGGACACAATTTTAACTACAGTTTACGGTCAGGTTGTCACACCAGCAGACCCAAAAAGGTTCCCAACCCCTGTTCTATATCAAACAACTGGTAGGCCACTTATTCTAAAGGTATTCCCAAACAAAATTATTATTTTTCTCAATTAGGGAGAGAGTGTGTGAGATTCCATTCCAACAACTATGCAAATATGTGGCAAAACATTCCACACGCCAGGGTACTTGAGACATTTAGTTTGAAAGTTGACCCATCTGGCTTGTTTCCTCTAGAGCTGTGACATCATTGAAAGAACACAACAATTTCAAATTTCTTTAAGAAAAATAATCATTTAAATAAAAAGCAAAAATATATGAACTACCATATAAAAATGCATCTTGCTGCTAATGAGTAATATCTGAAAATTCTCATAATTGGATTTTATCCCGTATGTTGGGCAAAATCTTTGCTCGAAAGACATCTCATATCTCGAATTTCCCGTAGCTCGTATGAAGAGGTATCATTGTATTCAATTTATAACATATTACATATGCGTTGTGACATTTTTTCAATGCAACTGTAATCTTTGTGACTTAAATATTAGGAAAAAAAATGAACGATAAGTTGCAATTATTTTACATACCAATTATATTTAGTTACAACTATAAGATATACGTCAGGCCCTTTGAGGACAACCATGATGCTGATGTGGCTCTCGTGAAAATGAGTTTGACACCCCTGGATTTAAGATTATAAGCAAGCACTTACCCTTTCCACTTGTCCTTCTTTGTGTTTGGTCTTGTAGATGAGTAAACGAGGCAGGCCCGTCTCAGCGTAGCCTTTTTCTTCAAAGCCGTGCAGAAGGCGCCCCTGGAAGGCCAAGCGGCAGGCATTGGCGTGGATGTCCGTGTCCAGCTTGGAGCCGATCACCAGGCAGAGTAAGGGACAAGTGACGGGACGCTCAAACTCCAACAGGGCCCACTGATCCGCATCAGGTCCGGAGCCAGATTCCCCCTGGCCGACTACATAATCATCCTGGTAGACGTACTCCCGGTCAAAGGCGAAACCTGCATCTGTCTTGGGAGTCTGCGGCGTGTCTGGAGGCAATCCGAAGAAAGTGACCCTGGCCATGACTGTTTCATGTCCTACCGTGATGTGGAACTTGGCCCTTGTACTGAGGGAACCCTTGAAGTAGCCGATCTTTTTTGCTGAGATGACGGCGGCGAACACGGTGCGCAGAGAGCCCGGGGTGCACACCAGCCCCCGCTCCAGCAGTTTGGGGTCAAATTGTGTCACGCAAACACCCACGCGGTCACCCTGCATGGCCTCCGACACCGGCTTCCGAAACATCTGTATCGACTTTACCTTCTTAGTCACCTGATGGGAGACATGTGACGGAATAACACATCTTAAGTCTAAACACAATTCGGGAAACCAAACAAAAAGATTTCCCACGAAGAGAGTTTCGGCACGAGTGTTGTCGCAACTCAACTTTTATCGACCTCT